>NW_026652299.1:7864547-8019547 GCF_009828535.3 Hylobates moloch
TAGTAGACTCAGGTGTCACAACTGTGTCTCATCCTCATTACAGTAAAAAATTTCACCTATCAGATTCATTATTGCTAGATAATGCGACTGAGAGCCTTTGCAGACCCTCCAGAAAAGTAATTCAGCCAAGCAAAATTATCAGCTAATTATATTTAGAATCAAAAGCCCAACAACTATTTGCAGATAAATTGTATGAATTGAAGTGAATAGATCTGAATATTAAGATTCATAGATTTGGCAGATGATTTGTTAATTGGAATAAAAAGGTCATTTACTAGTCATTTTAACAATAGATCAATTGGAACTCTGTTATTTAACTGGTAGTGCCTAAGAATTGAAGTGATGAATAATTGTATTATTGTCATGAGATAATTTTTAAAAAAATAAAATGAGAAACTTATGAAAATGAATTTTATAAATTGGCTTTAAAATACTATGGCCTATTTAATATATTTTAAAACATAGTCCTCATCTAAGTAATGTATATCATAACAAGTCAAAAATAGAACCAAAAGAGATGGTGGTTTTTTCCTTGATGAATTAGAAATATAACCATGACTAACATAATTTACAAATAGAAGTTGAAATCCCAAATTTGTAAATTTTTTCTTCCTAAATCAAATAATGCCATTTCTATCTTACTGTATTTTAATTAGCAGAGGTTTTTTGGAAACGGCATGGTACATATTCATACGATGACTCAAAATGTAACTTGGCCTGCAATTTTCTTTCGGGGAACAGAATACTCTAATTCAAATCCATTATTAAAAAGCAGATAACATGTGCACTCTCTGAAATGCCTATGACTTCACTCTTTTGATTTTATGTAATTATAAGAGAATGTTCATATGTATTTGCTTTTCGATTGGCACAGCATTTAAGAACTGAATGTCTTCAGATAAAGTGCATATTTTCTTTTGGTCCATAAAGAATATCACTGGTTTATAAACTCAAAACTTTTCTAAGTGTTTTATAATACAGTCACAGTGTAGTTTATAGCTGTGCTTATAATAAGAATCTCTATGTGTACCCTATGTATCAAAAAATATTAGGTATTAGTTTGCATTCTGAAATTAATAATTGGTAACCAGAACCTGTGCCTTCCCACTAGATTATTTTGTAACTTCTATCAGTTCTCAAGCAGAACTTTGAACTAAGTATTTTTCCAAAATTTGCAGCTCAAAGTAAATACTTTTCATTGAATTTCAGTTAACATAGGAAAATAGAGAAAACATCACCCACTTAAGAACAGCTAAAGTTTCATGCACTTCCTCACTGTAAATACACAAGGTAAACACTGACATGACTTCAGAATACTCTTGGGTTGAAAAAAATCTGCAGTTCAAAATAAATTTCCCCTTTGGTCTACATTTTGGATGCAATTCAAAGTTTCTCCTAAAATAAACATATTTTAAAGGGTGTTTTGAATTTCACTGCATAATTTCTAGCCAACAGAAATGACAGTGGTATCTTTAAAGTTGATTATATGTCAGATCAATAGCTATTATGCAGGGCTAACACAGAAGGAAGATGCAATACCTTCCTTCTGCTTAACGCTTCTACTGTGACGTGAAGAAAAACTTCCCATAGGTGGGTCCATGGGGAAATCCTCTCACGAAGTGAAACTTTCATGTTTGTTTGTTTAATAATACAAGCATTCTTTGCTGATAAAATGGAAAGGGAGCTGAATTTTTAGTCAAGAAAGCAAAATGTTCATTAAAGTAATCTTCATGAGAGTTTTTCAACAAAAGGGGGAAGAGTTTTACACTCTGCATAATAACAAATTGTTTTGAAGCATGAGCTTAAAATGAAAACGCCCCATTACAACAGATTGTAAATTTTTTTTCTGATGCTTTTAAAAGTGCCTCAATCTTTTCTACAGCGACAGTGCTAAAGTTAAGTATTTGCTATTTTATTTAAACATTTTTGAAAAATGAACATTCTGAGGCTTTGCAGCATTATTAAGAAAAGCTGTCCATACTTTACCATGTTGTTACATGTGTTTATCTGCTGATTATAAAATGTGTTAAACAGTATTTTAAAAACAAAAAAAAATGCAGAGCTGCGCTTTGATTAATTCAGTGAACAAAACATATGCTGTTGGTTCTGTTCTATGAAATTCATATATGATCAATAAAATCTTTTAAAAGAGCAACTTTGGCTTTTAGAATTATACTGCCGACCATGTTTTTTGTCCCAGTTAACTCTGGGCTCATTCTGTTAACTTAGGCAAACAAAACCACTTTCTGGCTATGATGGTAATGTCTTTTTAATATATTCTTATCCTCTTTCTAAAATTTTTCTAGGTTGGAAGCTGTGTACTGTGGGTGTTACCCACTTTGTCCTAAAGATTTGGTTTATCCCGAAATATTTCCAGGTAGCTGCTTTAATGTGCATTCATCTTTATTGAGATTTAATATATGATTCATGCTAAATTAGAAAGTTTGAAAATAAACTTAGGCAGGAGCAATTGTTTATTTGGCAAGTCAACATGTTAGTGTTAAGGAAAATTTTATGTGTTTTAATACATTAGAGTAAGCTTATATTTACCATCTGTTCTTTTAAGATAACAAAAAAGCAAGTTTTCAAATAACATTCTTCATTGTTAGCATACACATCCCATAATGATGGATTTTTATAAGCAGGTCAGTGTTGCTGCAATTGCTTACAGATTTTTTTTAATGATACACAGAAAAATCAGGGACTGAAAGTCACACCAAATTATTTAAACAATCGACTAGTTAATAATATGCAACTGTTGTACGGGTACATACGGCTATAGTACCAGTTCTTTGAAAAAATTCTCATCACTAAATGTATCACATATGCATTGTGTTACATTAGAATAATGTATTTTAATCACCCAAAGGAGATGTCTAAACAGCACAACTACACAGTCTTATTTAGCATTAAACATCCTTGTGAGCTGAGGTAACCTTATAAAATCATGCTTAAATAATGTAAAACACGAGGCGGCACAGAGCAATATGCATTTTTAATTAGTAAAGTGACTAATATCGAGTGTGTGCTTTGAGGTTTTTGTCTCATTAAAAATGTATCTGTTTTTCCTGCAGCTGAATATCTGTATTCTACACCTGAACAGCTTTCAAAAAGGCTCCAGAATTTCTGCAAGAGACCAGATATTGTAAGAAAACATCTCTATAAGGTAGTTATTGAGAAGAGATTTACATGGTATAAATGCCATATTGAAGTACAAAGAAAAATCTTAAAAAAAAAAAAAAAAAATTTAATTAACATACTAATGTTTAAAGGAAACATGCTAGGGAGGGATATTAGTTGTTACACTAACAAGGATTAATTAAACTGGATGCCAGTTGTATTAACCTAGGTCTTATGAAATACGTGCACTTAATGCACGGTACATGCTTTTTTTAAAATTTATTGTTTTGTAAGATGACTGTCCTTTACATTTAGCCCCTAGAGGCTTATAAAAATGAACCTGGATTAATGTAACTCATTAGTTTAAAAGGAAGTAAAGGAAAGATTCTACAATTATACTAATGAGGATAAGCCTTTCTTCCCATCATAATGAATTCTTTAGTCCTCAAAAATTCAGGTGAATGACATTAGTGAAGTTTGGTGTTCATTTTTGAACTACTTGAAAGGTGATTTTTAAGAATTGAATATTTCTCGTGTCCAGTTTAATAGAAATGACATAAAAAATCCTCAGTTTCTTTAGAATAAGAATGTCAGTCTCATCTCTGAATGGCAAAGGGAAAATAGTGTAAACAGCATCATCATTCACTACCCTCGTTCGTTATCTTCTTTTATTTGAATCAAGAATTTTACATTGTTGAAATAACAACACAAAGAGGCCCTACTAAAAGTCTAAGTAATTGAACTAGGATAAATCTGCTTTATGAGTTTTGAAGGTGGCTCTAGGCCATGAGTAATATACCTTTTTATATTCTTCGAATGTAGCATCTTCATTTTACATAAATCCAGTATAGTTTACAATCTAGCAGTTTTATAATCTAACATATTTTAATTTTCCTATGTTAATATGTAACCTTCTACATGAAATACAGTTCTCTGCCTTTTTTTTTCTCCTTTCCCTGTTCGTAGCCTAAAATACATATTTACATAGTGATACATCAAAACATGACTTTGTTTCTACAGGAAACAGTTAAACTTCAAGAAAAAGAGAGAGAACCAAAAATGCAATTTAACACCCAATTTCAAGCTCATTATCTTTCATTGTCTATTAACTTGGCAATGGTTCAGAAGGTAGCTCATAATAGTTTAAAATGCTGACTGAACAGTTCCAGCTTCAGTATTACTCCTTGAGTCAATAGTATTGTATTGTATACATGGGAAGCTCCACAGAGAAAACAGTTGTTCAAGATTTACCTCAATATTTCCTAATTTTTTAAGTTCAGCAGTAGTTTTGTTTGTATGAAATATCAGTCAAATAGTTTCCCATGTGATAGACTGTCAAAATATGCAGATAATGAAAATCGAGGAAATACAAGTATTAGTACAAATGAATTAATTTTCTATATATGACACAAAGCTATTTTCAGTGAGTTCTCTGTCAGATTATTGATTTTTTCCCTCTTTGGATGAATTTTTGGTAAAGTATTTATAAATGTGTTTCCACCATCAAAATGTATCAGTCTGTAACGTTGCTTAACCCTGTTATTCTGCATCTGCAAATTTTAAACCTCTGCAAATTTTTAACCATTTCAAAAGTCACTGCAACAAGTTGCCTCTAGTAAGAAAAGAAAGCAGATGTCCAGTTGAAATATTTTCATTCAGCTACTGCCGTAACATAGCTATAATTATTTATTTTACAAACAGCTTCTGAAAAAAAGAATGGCAGCTTAGTGGTATGTTGTTAATATACCAAATTGTTCCTCACACAGCTTAAATGACAGTCTATATCTTAAATGTTATTTCATTAAGCTATTACATGTTAGTACTTAAATATATTTTAGTTTGTACACCATACAAACCTGCATCTCAAAGTTTTATAAATTAGTAATTCATGCAAAAGCATTTATAAGAGCTTATTTATATAATTCATTTTTAAGCATTGTCTACCATGGATTTTTCTCTCATAAATCTTTAACACATTTTCACATTGGCCTTCATCCATAGTGCTTAGTGATATTGTCTAAAAATTAATTTCAAAAATTAATAAATTAGTCTAAAATTTTCAGTAATCAGGAGCTTTATGATACAATTATTAGGAAAAACTGGCATGTTGCAAGGTATAGAGTTAAAAGCACAGGAAGGACCACAGATTTAGTTTGTGTGCTGTTTTAGGATTTAAAGCCAAAACAGGAAAAAAAAAAAAATCCCTTCTAAACCTTTACAATAATGATACAACAAGTTATTGTAATTTTTTATCTTGTGTTTTATAAATAGACACATTTTCAGGTAACATTTGCTTTTACTAAATACTAGAGAATTAGCATTTTAGCTTTTACCTACTTTTCTTATGCAGTCGGAAAGGATTTTTTGTGAGTACTGTGAAAAGAATGTTGGGAGTTATTTTTAGATTTATTTCATTGGACAGTGCTGTTTTGCTTTTATAAAACATATGCTTCTAAGATCTGAAAGGATAGAATGTCACTGAATTCTTTAATTTGTTCCTTTTACATTTTTACACCTTACTCTTTTTTTGTTGTTAAAAGTTTACATTTTAAAATCATTTCAACTTCTTATCATATAGAGTTCACTTTAGGATAGGATTTTTCATATGGATTCACACTTAGAAATTTAATGACTAGAATAAGGCTACTAACACTTGGCTTTCTTCTCACATCAGACATTATACTTTCAATATGAGTGAGAGTTTGGGGTATAACTTGAAGCAGGATTTGAAACAGAATGCTAGTAAGTGAAAAGCAGAAACAGAATTTACTTTTTTTCTTAAAGTGACTCCTTCTATCACAGAACACTTGTGTCCATAACTTCCCACCTGCAATAGTTTCAGACCTGAAATACTTAAATTCCTCATTTGCATGTATGTGTGTACTCGCTCAGTCTCTTTCTCTCTTACACACACACACACACACACACACACACACACTTGCCTTAGGATTGTTAGAGAAATTCAACACATGCAAAAATTAAATGTTCCTTAATAATTTTAAAAAACCTAAAACCATTTTTCATAATTTAGGAAAATATAAAACCACTTCTTACAAAGTTGATGTCTACAGTTGAGTCATTGACTATAAACTTGTATTGTCGAGACATGTACTTTTTCAGGTCAGGCAGATGCACTGGACACATACTTCTCACAGAGATAAAATAGGGAGCTCTTTGATGACTCCTAAGCCTAACTTGAACACAAGTTTCTAGAAGTAATCATAAAAGAATCAGCTAAGGATTGACTCCTTAAACTAACAATAGTTTTTCCTTTCTAACCCAAGCAAATCTAATACTGTGAAGTTGTGTTTTTTTGGCCTCACTTTTATTATACCATGTGAATTTACTTATGGAAAATTCTCAACAATTATTTGAGATTAGTATTTCATGCTTTTAGAGAACCCTAATCATTATATTTTTAAATGCTGTTGAAAGACATTTTATAGCTATTCCCTCGTTACCAGTATTGAAATGAATATAAGAGTACAAATAGGGCAGTTGTGTAAGGTAGACATCATCCAGACTGACAGAAGAGATTTTCATTCCCATCCTATTTTTCATTTACTTTTATTTATAAATTGAATGGTATTCTCTGGTTTAAAAAGAGAGAGAGATGCCATTCTTGCTTTTTGAGAGTGACTTGTAGTTTCTTAAGATTTTTCAGGTGATAGCTCCTGATTTTTTTGTTTTCCTCTTCAAGTTCTTCAACACTGACAAAACTTTTATAATCTTCTATTATTTGGAAGAGAGAATAATTTTTAGAGTTCTGCCGGAAACTAATTCCAAACAATAATTAAGCTTACAATTCACACTCATTGCCCAGAAAAGCCATTTGTGGTTATCTTGATTATGTCAAGCTATATGTACCTGAACCACAGCCAAGCTACTTTGTATCCTTCAAGAAACTGGTCACCTTATAGTCCCCTTTTAATTTGAGCTTAAACTCTAGATTTGAATAAGGTGTTGCTCACTAGTTTTAATACTGCTCTGGAGTCCTTACTTTTTCCTTAAACATGAAAACTTAAATGTTTATGACATTCTAAGAACTTCTAAAAGCTCTCAACTGCACCAGCACAATTAAGGCAAATTCTCAGTCTCAGTCTCTCACTCTTTCTCTCTCTCCCTCCTCTGCCTTTCCCTCTCTTCTTCCCTCTCTCCCTTCCTTCCTTCCTCACCTCCTCCTTCAATTTTATTTGGTCTGGCTTTCCTTTGATTTGTCTAAATAAAATAAAATAAAAGGAAAAAGTCTTTTAGCATCACAGATATGCTTTGGCTGATTAAGATCAGTTCGAGGTTTCGTCCTTCTCTGCTACTCATTTGCAACCTGATTCTAGGTGATTTTCTTGGCCTCTATGTGATTCATCTGTAAATCTGGAAGAATATTTTTTAAAATATCAATTTACCCCTGAGGTACTGCTATAATGAAATAATGAATATAAACCCGTTGTAAATATGAAGCACTTTTTAAATTTCACGTAATAGTAATGGCATTTATCTTTGTGTCTTCATCATTTAAAAGTAAAATTCACGGCAGAAACTTGTATGTACAGTGTTATGTGTCTTGTGTTTATATAAGTTAAAAGTTGGATGATGAACTTCCATCATCCAACTATGAATGGTTGTCATTCATAACCTAAACCAAGAAATATGTATGCAGCAGAATATACCCATTTGCAGAAAACAGTAGCCTTCTTCTCTGGTTGGAAATACAACGACACTTTAAACCAATCAGAAACTGAGATTTCCTGAGGTGATGAAACTCAAGAACCATTTACTTGGTGGCTTTTTGAAATGTAATTGACGTAAGTGATGCAGATTTGCAATATAAATTTTCAGCATACTTTCATCTTTTAGTCATCAATGCTCTTCACTTCTTTCTCTTCTCTCCCTCCTCCTCGTTTCAGGGTGAAATCGCTCCGTTTTCTTGGGCAGCCCTACATGGTAAATTCAGGTCTCTGCTTACAACAGAACCTAGGGAAGATTTGTGACAGATGGGGCTAAGTCACAAACTTGCAGCCTAAGGCAGAATCCGAAGAACTTTCCAGAGTGTGCCCATATTTACCTGATCAGAGAGAAAAGAAAATCTGCAGAGGAAGCTGAGCCTGGCTGCTTGTCATAGCTGACACAGAGCCATCTGCCACAAACCTGTGGCGGCTTCAGATCTCCAATCCCTGCCACCACCCCAACTCAAATTAAATACAGATTCCTAGAGACGTTATGATGGTTACACATGTCCTCGGCATCACATGTAGGAGACTGTTCAAAAAAAATATGTGGCCTGTTGTATAACCGCACTCATGTATCCCATATGTGGTGCCACATTGAATTTCCGGTTGAATCCGTTTTTATCCTTTGTACTGGATGACATGGTGCCTGAATTCTTTCTTTTCGCCGACACGATGGCAGCCAAACTGCAGCTTCAAACGCTCACACTTGGCTGGGTTTCTACCTAGGTTGCCAGGTTATCATCGGAGCCTTCTTGTGTCCTCAAAGGGCCACGAGGCCTGAAAGGAGGATCAGAATGCTTTGGGACTAATTGGGCAGCCATCGCAGAATTGTTTGTGGGCAAAGGGCTGCTTTAGCACTTTTCTTTTAGCAAATTAATGACTCCCAGGCACAGGGGGTTTTAAGTGAAGGTATTAATAAGAGGTCTGGCAGGTATTCCCATGATTCACAGAGTTACATTTGCATTTAATTAATCTTAAAGAAAGTTGCAAGATAAACAGCTGTAATTCCGACAAACATGACAAACACAGTGAAGCCAACTATCCCATAAAATGAACACTGACATACTTGTTTTAATTTTTTTCCCAGGGTAAAAATAGAGAAATCAAAATACTCCTAACAAAACCAGTAATTTCGATAGAAATATTTCTCCAAAATACTTGCATCCACCTACAAATACAACCTTTTCAAGATAAATCGCTTATGATTCCAATAGTCAAACTGCTGTGTTTGTTGATGTAAAGATGTTTTGAATGGCTAGATGGTAAAATAAATTTTTAATAAAGTACCCACTGCAATTTTTAATTAATATATTCATTTACGTATAGATGTATACGTCTACCTATGTGTTTCTCACTGAACGTTTTCCTTGTGACAGAGACAACGAATACAATTGTTTCTTTTCCGGATGAACAAGGATCTGTTTTGCAAATGTTTGTAAGATATTATGACATTTCCAAGATTTTCTTTGCATTCTGGAAAGCAGGAGGTAAACATTTGTAGTCATTAAGGTAAAGTCTGTTGATAAACCATCTTCTGTTTACTGACAGGTAAATTGTAACTTTCCCTAGCTTTTGAATGAGTAACTTCTATACACCACAAAGTGAGGCACAGCCAGGGAAAGGTGGCTAGACAAGGGGCAAGCCAGGCTTTCTAGCTTCTGGAAGGATCGAGTAGCCTAGCAGGCATCTAAGATAGAGAAAGCAATGATTCGGAAGTCCGGTAGGGCCCATTTGACAGGTAGCAAAATCAAAAGCACGAAATAGATCAAGACAAAGCCCTTCGGAGAGAGGCAGTATTGCAAATCCAAGAAAGCAGCTCAGAGTCTATGAGCCCTGGGAATTTAAAAGCAGGAAGAGTAAGAAGCAGAAACAAGAAGCTCCATCTGAACAGACTCCTCTCTCCAACCTTTATGAGACCCACAGTGTGTGATGGGCCACCACGGCACTGGCTTCTAAACTTTTACAGGGAAGCCAGTGAACAAATTACCTCCTCACCCAGAAAACAAAGAGCTCAGGAACTATTTTGGAAGTTCCTTCCAGTCTAAGACTGTGGAACTCAGAATCTAGCAGGTGTGTTCCTTTGGATAGCAAAACTAAAGATATAAATATGAATAAGAAATTCTTTGCCACTTCTCCTGGGCAAGGTTATACTTTATGCCATCTACTGAGATAAACCAGACGAGTCAGTTTGCTTCTGTCAGTTGCTGTGTCACAGATGACATCTTCTCAAAATAATATTATCTCACAGCCAGGAAATAGCGCTTCGTTTACTGTGTTTTTCTATCCTGAAAATAAATGGGCTTATGCTTCATAGTGGCTAAGATACTCTACACACAACTAGTTAGTACCCATAGATCTTTTCTCACTGATAGGAAAACAAAAAAGCATTAAACACCTTTCAGAGCGTACATCTGAAACATTTACGTATTTTCCTGATTTAGGCAAATATAATATTGAAAGTTACCTGTATGTAGGCGTTTTTTCTACACTCACGAACGCAAATCAAATTTTGCCGTTAGCTGTGGCCGACATTCCTTCCAGGACAAAAACTGACATTAGGCCGGGTGCGGTGGCACGCACCTGTAATCCCAGCACTTTGGGAGGCCAAGACGGGTGGATCATGAGGTCAGGAGATCGAGACCATCCTAGCTACCATGGTGAAACCCCATCTCTACTAAAAATACAAAAAATTAGCCGGGTGTGGTGGCGGGCACCTATAGTCCCAGCTACTCGGGAGGCTGAGGCAGGAGAATGGCATGAACCTGGGAGGCAGAGCTTGCAGTGAGCCGAGATTGTGCCACTGCACTCCAGCCTGGGCAATAGAGCGAGACTCCATCTCAAAAAATAAATAAATAAATTTAAAATAAATTTTAAAAAAACTTACATTAAAGGTGTCACTTATTTGTGTGATGCTGAGATTTGGAATTTAAAAAACAATTTATAAAGACTGTAATGTCAGAGTTGCTACTGGTTCACATAAGCAATAAAAAGTTTTGTAAATTGTAATTCTTAACATTTAAAAATATGTAGGAGCGTGTGTGTGCACGTGCACACGCATGCTTCTCAACACCCATGACCTAGTGGAATGGAGTGTTATTAAATAAGTTAATCAGTATTTTGTTGAAATCTCAGCAGATAATTGGTACTACACATTGACTCATTAATTCAGTTTCCCTTATCAACCACCCCCATCATTTATTGTTTTGAGTATGTTTAATGGAAAACTTAGTCTTTCGATTGTTTTTTCTTTTAAAATAAAATCAATTTTAATTTTAAATGTCTTTAAAAGTCCATCCATTATCAAGACTTTGACACAGTGTCTTGAAATACAGCTCACCCTAAACTTAATCTGTTTCTGGCTAGATGTTTCTAGAACAAATATCAGGGCACGTGGTTCTTAACCTTCTCGTTTATACTGTGTTGATCGGAAATAGATGCAAATACCTGTTTAAAAATGCTCCTGGTTTAATAAGCCTCCTTCAAATACAGTTAAGTTTAAATGCCCTGCTCCTGTTCTCAGTCCTTCAGACATCAATATGGCAGGCAGAATCCATAAGTCAGTGGAAACTCTTAGCCATAGAGGGCTGCAGAGATTAATTTCAACACCTTGAAATGCATCTGGAAGCAAAGATTTCATTTTATATTGAAGGTGTTAATTATATTTGATATTTTCAAAAGTAAAATCTGTTTTTGAGAAAGCATCTGCTACCCAGAAATATTATGAGCCACAAAAGAAATTTCACTGAAGTCTCAAGATACTTTCTGTGGATGATAGAATCAGTTTTCAAATGATAGTCCATGCTGTCTTTTAATGCTGACATACACTGTGAGTCTTACTCTTCTGCTGACTATTGACCCAACTGCCTTTCTTTTTCAGTGGAAAATTTGGGACTATTTAATATTAGATCTTATGTTTAACAATGAAGACAGTATATTATAAACCACTGACTTGAACATGTTTCATTTTAAAATTTGAATTGTGACACAGACAACTAATGCTCGTATCCTATGCCCTCTCTTTAAAGCTATTCATTAAAATATAACTGGGGAAGTTTGAAAAACATGCGAGCAATTCTACATGCTGCTCAAAGATGCAGACGTGTGATTAAAGTACAGTATTACAGAAAACCTGGGAATTAACCAAACTTACAGTAATGGTTACGTCAGAGGGGCCATGGTAGAGAAAAAAAGGACATAGAAGTAGGGAGAGGTGCATTCGTTGCATGATGAAAAGTCTGTTTCTTAAGCTGGGTCATGATACACAAAGGCTTCTTGCCACTCTTTGTGACATTTCACGTGTCTTCAGTGTATTTATTGCATATACCTTTTGATAGGAGATATAAATACTTTGGGAAGCATGCTACTAGTTTTGCTATCAGGCTATCCTTAACATTTCTTGGTTTCCTCAGTTATTGATTGAGTCAGAAAACCGCTTGCCTCAGACAGTGATAGAAACTACTCTACTGCCAGTGTTGCTTGAGAAGACTTTCCTCTGCTTAACAGGAGCCAGGGGCTTCACCTCAACCCTCATGCTGTGGAGAAAGTCAGACTCAACTGGCCACAGGTTCCTGTTTCTTGGGGCCGCTGATCACCATTTCTAACCTGCCTGTGGCATTGCAAGCACAAGATGGAAAACTATAGCTCTAAACTCCCTTCTGAAGGTTAAGGAAAGGCAGATGAAGGCAGATGTTAAATGAGCCCAGTCTTTTTCATCTCAAACAATTCAGAGCTGCCCGTTAGAGCACAAGAGCTCTCTGAGCTCCCAACCACACTGCCCACTCCCCATAGTGTTGCCTCTCCCCTTTCCTCTTTAAGACGCAGGAGCAAATCGTGGTCTTTGTGCTTTCATTGCAATCTATCCCAGGGTAAGAGTTCTCCCTGGTATCTGTGGGATGCCCTCGCTGCATGTGAGGCACAAATGGCTTCAGGGACCAGGATCCTCACTCACTCTGCAGTCCATTTTTTTAAATTGGAATTTGGGATTGGTTTCTTCAGGTGTCCCACCATCATCTATCATTATCTGAGTTATTCCGTATCCTCTCCCAACCCCAAGGAGAGGATCCTAATTGTTTTTATAAACTGATAGAAGGAATTGGTGATTCTTGGAAGATAATTTTAAATGGTTATATTACTTTCCTATTAGTTACTGCATTTAAATAGCAGACCTAAGGTGGGGTGTGAGAAGATGTGACCCCCAGGAATATTGGTATGACCTTTCTCAAGCAATTTGAAGTCCTATAGGTCTGAAAATTTAATGTCTTCAATATCATTTCACAGATGAGAAAATTAAGGCACATATAGTGACATATTTAGGAGCTGAAGTGTGTTACAGAAACAGTTTTTTTGTATAAGCCTTTCCCTATGTGGGATGTTATCATTGTCACCTATGTGCCTTTCAGGAAGCACCAAGTGCAGTGTGCATGACTCAGTTGGACCCCTAGTTCCCTTCTATTTCTCTCTCCAGCTGGCAGGAGACAGCAAAGGACAGTGGAGGTGATTATTTTGTGGCCAACATTTCTGCCGTTAAAAGGGACATAAGAGACTATGCAATATGGCCAAATTTTTTTTTTTTTTTTGAGAGGGAGTCTCACTCTGTTGCCCAGGCTGGAGTGCAGTGGCACCATCTCAGCTCACTGCAAGCTCCACCTCCCGGGTTCACGCCATTCTCCTGCCTCAGCCTCCCGAGTAGCTGGGACTACAGGCTAATTTTTTTGTATTTTTAGTAGAGACGGGGTTTCACCGTGTTAGCCAGGGTGGTCTGAATCTCCTGACCTCGTGATCCACCCGTCTCGGCCTCCCAAAGTGCTGGGATTACAGGTGTGAGCCACTACGCCCAGAGTATGGCCAATATTTTAAGTGTTTTTATTATTGCTCTGGTTCTCCCTTTAGGGAGGCATTCAGTGAGTATACCCCATCTGTCACAGGCCCCCACCACTCCCTGTGGCCTTACACTCTGCTGAATTCATACATTTAGGTAACTTCCCTGGCCCTCCTGAGAGGCACTTATTTTTGTAACCTCCTGTATTTGACATGTAGGAAAGTGGGGCCTGAGGAGAAGTTGACTTGCCTTGGGTCCCACAGTGGTGCAGGCAGATCTAGAACTCACATTTTCCAGGGCTCTTTCAGTAGGCTGTGGTTGAGCAGTAGCCAAGACCACCTCTTCAAGAAGGGAAAAACATTTGTCTTCTCATCTCTTTCTCCTCTTTCTTCCTTCTGCCTCTCACTGTAAGAAGAAATGTGTTAATAAGTTGCTAATACCTTACTCTAGGTGTATTTCATGTTACACCAGCCAGTACTTGTATTCTCAATGACCATAAGGAGAGGAATGCAGAAGAATTGATTTCTGTACTAAAAGTTCAGACTCTGTGGCACTTGTGATATTTCTGGACAACTGACTCTTCTCTGTTGCCTTTCGAATCACACAGTGGCAAAGCTGCTCACCAATGTATGTATAAAGCTGACCCTTCATCAGATAGGCAGCCCCCAGTGTCTCCCCACACAGGGCGGAAGAGCAGAGGGAGCAGGTGGCAATGTGACAGCACCTTGAACTGTGCATCACTGGGCCTGCTCCCCCTCATCCCAAAGCAATAACCCAGAAATTACATCCTGAGACTTACTTCCTCAGAAAGAAAAGGAAGGGGAGGGATATCTTAAAAAGGAGAAACTTCTAATATGGTATTAGACTGTAATTCATAGGGAAATTTATGCCTGAGATATGAATTTCTGAAAATAAGGGGCTTTTTTGGAAGGGAAACACTGACACATCCTTAATTATAGAGTAATAAATACCAGTGGTATATTATCTTTCGATATTTCCTTACACAGATATCAAAGCACGCAGCTGTTTTTGAAAACTGATAATCAAGTACAATATAAGTATATTACATCTTGCACTTACAACACACCCTTCAACTAAGCAGCATCATGGAGCACTTAACGGTGAGAAACAGAGCTGCTCATAGTAGAAACCTAACTGAACAAATTAGCTTTGAATTGTAACTTAAGAATCGTAGTCAAACCGAAGCGTCTGTCCTTGCCAGGAAAGGCATTCCAAAGGCAGGGAGCATGCCAAGGAAAAAGCCTTTGCTTCAGGATTATGGAGACAGTTCTGAAAAGCCAGCATAACTTAATGATCAATCAGAAAAATATAGAGCAGTAACTACACAACTGAAGGATGCATAAAAATTGTACAAAGCGTTAATAGTGGAATGGGGAGGTAGGATGGGATTTTACGAGCAAGTATTAAGCTCTTGGAAAGCTTCATTTGTTGCCCTCAATCCACACAGCAGAAAGAAAGAGAAAGAGACAAACTTGGGCAAAGAAAAGTATGTGGACAAATGTGGGGGGTAGAAAAGGAAATGAAGGTTAAGCAAGGCCAATATGATTCAGAATAAAAGGGAGGGAGGGAAGTATAAGGAGCCAGCTGTAATTACTGAATGTGACATTAAGAAGAGCTGAAATTGAGAGGGGGAGGTCTTGAGTATTGTACTAAGTGGATTAATGCCCTCTTCCTCGGGTGTCTGAAGTTGCAGATTTTAATTTATTTGGTGCAGGGATTTATTACAGAATTCTTAATGGGTGGGGAGATAAACAGGGACAATTATAAACTCTTAAGAAGTAGAAAAGAGGACCATATAATACTTTCTATAAATTTAACGGTAATAAACAGGGTTTCAAGCTATGGACAAAGGTAGTCAAAAAAAGCATTGAGTCCATGATAATAGGACTAAAAGGGAAATAAGAGGGATGTCCAAAAAACTTAAAGACCAAAACAAAGAAAGAAAAACCCACATAGATGTGTGAAGCCAAGGATTTTGAATGACTTGGGAGCTAGTTTTATTGCCGCTCTCCTTTCTCCACCCATTAAAAAAAATAAATCATAACTCTGGCATTTAAAAACCTACTCACCTACTCATGAACATCATTTATTAATATAAACTTAATCCTGTGCTATTCTTTGGTGGGTGGTAAGAACATGAACTAACAACAACTGGACTAGAACGATGGCAACAGGATGATCCACTCAAACACAGGAAAGTTGTAAGAAAAAGAAAAACTCCTAATCTGCTCTTTCACCTTATTTTACAGAAGGAGAAAGCCAAAAAGGGGAGAGCATGTGGCTAAACCACAGAAAGACTAGATGCCTAAAGGAAAAATTTTAAAGTTTTCCTAAATAGGTACTAGAAGGGGAAGGGGGATGTAAAGCTTGTGTGATTTACATCATTTCGTTAATCTGCTAATCTACTTCCCTGGAAGGTGACAAAGAGTGTTGTCTGCCTTCTACAATTGAAGAGACTAGGGCAGAAACTTAATTATGTTCTTATCCCTGTGTATACCTGGCTGTCATCTGGCTGGCAACTAGTCCACAAACTATTGGTTCAGGCATTTGCCTGGCAATAATGTTAGCCATCATTTAAATTGTTAAATATGGATCAGAAGATCTTTAAGAATTACTGATATGCAGCTATTAATACTGGATGTAAATAGTACTATTTGGGGTGTGGGTAAATCATTTGACTGGAACCACATTAAAAAAAAGGACTTGGAAATTTTATTTTTGAAATGCTGTTGGGGAGATGGCATTGATGAAAAAAATGTAATTGAAAATGGAAAAAAACATCATCTACAAAGAGTAAGATGGGTAAAAATGACTAAGCAAAGAAGCCTTGTCACCTTCGACCTGATGCTTCATTGTATCAGAAGAAAGTGAACAGATTGCTAACAAAGAGACAACCCCTTCTAATTTCCAAAACGCCCAGCAACAAGAGGGAGAAAATAGAGAAGAGTGCACTGCGTGGTGGCTCAGGGTGATCCTTTAATTTGAGTGTTAAAAATGAGGGCACAGACCTAGAGGTTTTTAATGGTCCGCGGGTGGACTTTAGATTCTGTACACTCCTCCACCTTCTATGGAGAATTCGGGACACGGTGGAGTTTAACCAGTATCTTAAATCCCAGGGACAGGGTGGAGATTGCTTTGTGATCCTGATTAATTAAAAGGAAAGAAATCAAAGCAGACATCTCTCCTTTTTCCATGTGAGCCGCAGAGCCATGGAGGGGAACTTGTGCTCTCTGGTGCTTGCAGCTATGTTCCCTGGCTTTCATCGGCTTGGCTTTTCCCCTTGTATTTCTAATGCTGTGATACCAGGCCAATAAAATAGAATCTACAAAATTGCAAAACAAAAGTGTGTGTGTGTGTGCGTGTGCATTAGAATTTTGCTGAAGATAATTGCAACACTTTAAGCACAAAATTTTTAACTTAAAATGTGTGAGTAATGAAGTTTTAAGAAGCAAAATGTGCTCGAGCGGAGTATTTGTAGTTCCTTTTTTGTAAGAGGTTCCCCAGACCTCTGGGTGCATCAGCAAACTGTCCTCCTACACGATGGAGCGTGCAGCTGCGATTTGGCCCCGGGCACCACCTATCCAGAGTCACTACCTAATGCATTTTACATTTGCACACATTGTCAAGGGGTGGGGGGCAGCTAAGAAGGGGCCTCCCCCCCCACCCCCCAGCGTTCTGTTGCCTTTTGTCACGGCCGTCAGCTGACACATGGAAAATGTGTACGGTTTTGTTTGCCTTTAATCTGTAATTAAGGATCCCTTGTCTGGGGCTTGCTACCTCTTTTCTTTCTGCCTCCCTGCCGCTCGGGTGTTCCGCCCTCAGTCAGGTCTGGCCTGGCGCACCGCAGCCTGGGGGCTCGGGGTCGCCGGGCGGAGAAGCAGGCAGTGGGGAGGCAGAGGGCGCAGGGACCTCCGCGGAGCCAGGCGCTCGCCTGCCGAGAGAGCGCACGCCCCGGCACGCCGGCCCCGGCTCGCCCGAGCCCCCGACCAGCTAGTGCCTTGCGTCGGGGCAGCTGCGCCCGCGTTGCCCAGAGCGGGTCGCCTTGCCGCGCGTCCGCTCCCTCCACACCGCGGCGCCTGAGCGGCCAGCGAGCCCGAGCTCCGGTCTGCGGCGGCGCCCGCCCTCGACGCCTAGTTCAGTCTCATCCAGAGCGGTGGGGGGAGTTTTCTGCACCTTTCAGGCGCAGAAACGTGGAGGGACGGGGGAGGACGTTAAGGTCACGAAGTCATCACCCACTCCTCTCGGCTGCGTGGGCGCTGCGGGAGCGCAGAGCCGGAGCACCAGGGGCTCGTCCCAGGGCGCGGGCCCCGCCAGCCCCCGGCGCTCCCACCCGCGCGCACTCCCTCGCACACCCGCGCTGGCACGCGCACCCTGGCGCGCGAACACCCTGCCACGCGCGCGGTGTCACGCACACACACCGGCACGCACCCGCCACGCGCGCGCCGACACTCCCAGGCTGGCACACGCACACGCGGTGGGGACCCACTCCTGCCCGGGTTTGGCTGCGCCGGCCTCGTGTGCTCTCTCTCCGGCACCCCCGGGAAAGGAGCGCAGCTCGGTGGGCCGTCACCCTGTGCTTTGTGCGTCTGAGGATTCATTGAACTCGGTTCCCTGAGTCCGCCAGGCTCAGTCCTCAGCGAGGGAATACGATGAAGACGCACTAAGCAAAACCAGAAACACCGATGCCTACTACCTTTTTAAAAAACGTAACTTGCCCTCAGCAATCCCGGGAAGGGGAGTGGGGATGGGCACGGAGACTCTCCGAAAGGGATTTTATCCACACAGTTTAGAATAACTCGTCTCTGGTATGTTCGGATACGTGATTTAAATCTCATCCCCCGGACGCTTTCTTTTTCACTTCACACCTGTATATTGACATACAAACCTCATTTCTCCTCCTCACCACCAACTGGTTATTTAGGAGGAGTGGAGAAGAGGAGTTAAGCAATATTGGGGCAGGAGAATATTTAGAAGCATTACATTGATTTGTCACTCATTTGCTCTGATTAAGTTTTTGAAAACTTGGGAATATATTCCTATTTTGAAGCTTGTATTTTGTTAAAAACCTCCCTCACACTGCCGTGATTTATCATTATTTATCTGAGTATACACATGTATGTATAGGAGAAAAGGAATGCTGATCCTTCCTGATTTCAGCAGTTCCGTTTTCCTTTCTATCCATGTGGTTTTAGGATAATTTTCTCCCTCTTTCTCACCAATAGAGATATTATAGTATGCAAAAGCAGGGCACACCTGTGACCAAATACAAGAAACGTTAGCCTGGAGTGTTTGCGAATACTCCTTGTCATCTATCGCTCAAGATTTACCCCCTCGGATTTGAAATATTCCCCAAACTGGTTTAAAGGTGTGAGCGGGTGGGTTAACACGTGAGAGCAGTTCAAAAGTAAAGCGAGGTTGGGAGAGGGTGGCCTACATAAACCTACTCTTGGAAGGCTGAACAAGAACGCATGGGAAGTGCATTAAGAAGAGACTGTAAACAATGATAATCAGGGCTTTCAAAAATCATAAAACGGATTGAAATATCTGATTCATTATTTATTCATCACAGCGCAACTTTGCAAATCTGAGAATAGTGTTTGGAAACCAAGTGCCTTCTATTTAGTACATCAAATCAGCAGATGGGTCTCCCTTCCAAACTGTGGCTAAAGGGTTAAAGCTATAATTTTAGAAAAGAATCTCAGGAAATGACACTCAGATCTAATATATTTCCTTTTCTTTCTGGCAATAATATCCCCCAAAGAATAAATAGATACTTATTGATATCATGATAATGTTTCTCATTCTGAGTACAAGTGTCAGACTGATTCCCGTTTGTGTAAGTGTTTTTAAAACTGCGAGGACACTTTCGCTACTCCGAAAGCTGACGAGCCAATGAAGGGGAGCTTCTTTTAACTCCATAATAGCAGGTTACATAGTAAATGAACACTGATGGTCAAATAGCCAATTATGGTATAAATATCTGTTGTTTACAGAGAGGTGTTAAATGAGCCTTGGAGTACAAGGTATTAGGCCGATCTATGCTACAATTTGTTCTTCAACCCATTATGTCTTCCCTTTAAAAGGCCAGTGCCATTGTAGGTAGTATGCACACAGAGCATACTTCTCTATGTTGATTTTAGTTTGCTTTATTTCGATGCACACTGTTGTTTACTTTTTAAAATTTAAATAAATGTCAGCATTGTATAATTTCTATGTTAACAAAGCAGTGAGCAAAATCCCTTGTATGTTTATAAAATATTATTGTTTAATTCACATAGTTTAGAAATTCCAAATGTTGAGAATAGGAAGGAGGCCAAATACCATCTGTTTATAACTATGATGCATCGTAATATGTGTACTTTTAAAAGGAGTTTGGTCAATCATGCCACTATTTTATCTGCTCGGAATATGTTGGAGATTTAAAATGTAATTTACAGGATTACTTTTAGTGCGTTGCATCCAACTGTGAGTTGTAAAGAAATCGGTCTCTTCTGTTTTTCTCAAATTAATCATGTAGCAGCCCCAATTAATGGGGGCTGTTAAACGTGTCGCTTTTTGCTTAGCTCCAGAATTCTTCTGACTTTGGCTCAGTCCACCTTCTTGATGCTGATAAAAACTCCAAGGACAAATGAAACAAAACACTCCTAGCTGTGTCTTTCTGCCAGGAGATAGTCACTAAGAATGGGAGGCAGGATATGGTAGCTAATAATTAGCTAACATCAGCCCTGAGAAATTACCTGTGAAATACCCTTTGGTACTGAATTGAAAAACATTTGACACTCCATGTTTTAAAATAGTATTTTCGTGTCCCTGAGACTTCTGATTTAACTTACCTTTTATTTCAAAGGCATCTAATTGCATACCATATAACAAAGGGAGTATACTTACTTGCAATAGATGAACAGGTTTTTGTTTTTAGTTACAAACTCAAGTTATTCAGTTAGGAACTCTCCCTTGCTTTGCAAATCAGGGAATCTCAGCAACTGGGCCTTCAATTCCAGGCAGCCATAGTTTTGAATCCAGAGGTGGTTTTAGAGTGTCACACCATGGGGTCTCTTTTTCAAGAAAGAGGAGGTGAAGATGAGCTCAGATGTCTTGAAAAAGGTTTGAAAGCTGTGATAAAAACATTTATTAGCAAATGATGGTTGCTTGATTGATTTTTTAGCAAGGTAGAATCAGGAAAAAGCTACATCTTGAAATGCTTTTATAAACACATGCAGAAATATGAAAACAAACTCCCAATAAACTGGGCATGTTCTGGATGTTTTACTTCTCAGTTGAGTGTTCAATGAAAAAATGGTGCTGTATAAAGTGGTTTCTCTGTACTATTTAGCAATATCTGTTTTCTCAAACATTTTAGTTTTAGCAGCTTCATCTAAAATTGTACCAACCTAGATTATGTACTCATACATAATTAAGAACATGAAGAATACCTTCTCTAAGTAAACAAACTGACCCATTATACTGTTTTTTTTTTCCAATCTAAATGTTATATTTTGAAAGTCTATTTGTTTTCTTTCTGGTCAGATTTTTTTCCCCAAAAAATGAATCCATTGGCTTTTTATGTTTTCAGGATATGCTTAAGCTTGTTTTTCTTTGGGTTACAATAAGAAAATGCCAGACTCCTTTTTCCTACGTAATTGCTCAAGTGTGTACAGAGTATAAGAGCGAATCCAAAAAATAATAATAATGTTAGGGATAAAGAGGAAGGAGATTGGAGAAAGTGGAGGGGGAAGGGAGGTAAGAATAGCAGAAGATATAACTGGGATAAAAGAGGTTTATCAGACAAAGCTTTCTAAATTGCTTGGAGGGGATAAGACATAATCATTACAAGCATCATCATTTCCAAATAAAACCCAGATTTTTGCATTCAGATATTAAACAGCTAGGGGAAACTTTTAAGTAAACCTTTCTGATACATGTGAACTAGTTTTCTCATTCAAGCCCAGCATTCTTAAGTGAAGCAAGTACTCAAAGATATCCACATTCCCATCGTGGGAGACAGAGAAGAAGTAGAGGCATTTTCTGTGTTTAAGGCCCTTACAATATAGAAATAAGCCATAAATACATAAAATGAACCAGACTGTGTATAATGCACTCTTATATTTTGCCTATTGTAAGTGCAAAAATAATGATGATTTTAAATGGGGGAATTATTCAGACATGCTTTCCTACTGATACTTTATCTAGCAGTTCATTTCTAGGCAAGTTGAACAAGGCTTAAAATGAATAAACTCTTCGGAACTCCTCTAGTCTAATAAATTGCAGTAGATAATCAAGATTGAAATTGGCATGTAGGTATGCATATCATGTTCCCTTTAGAACCGACTTAGAGCCATAGCAGTGACCCACGGTGTGCACATAAGTCATTGCTATAGTCATGTTATCTTGGCAGCCAAATCACTTTATAAAATATACTTTAATAAGTTACTATTGAGCCCTGAAGTAAAGCCATATAACTTAACCATTACTGAGTGGGCATTTATAGGTGTTATATTTAAATCGGATAAAAGATAAAAGAAAGGAATTAAGAATAAGAAAAATGTATGGGAAACTGTTTGCTTCTTGCGATTAATCTAAAGCATGCCAGAAGTATCTTTTCATTTTGCTTTTTATGAAGAATTATTGACCCTAAGAAAAGTCATCTGAGGACTGCAAGTTAACAAACAATAAAAACAACAACAACAAAAATATTGCTTTTTTAAGGAGAGAATACAGAAAGTAGTAAACTCATGCATTTTAAACATTAAGAGGAAAAGACATAAAATTTAATACACACAATAAATAATAAATATTCTTCAGTTTCATCTGATGGCTAATGAAGGGAAAAGCTCGTGGAAAATTTGGAAAGAGAGATGAATGGAACAAGGTAATTAACTCTTCGCTCCTTTAGCCATAGAAAAGAGAGAGTAGAGTAAGATTTCTTTTAAGTTTAGATCTGCAGCAACCACAGAGATCAAATCGGCCTCTACAAAATAAATAAAAGGATTCTCACTAGCTCTCCAACTCAAGCTCCAGTCTCGTTGTTGGCTCCCCCCCCCCCCCCCGCGACCTTGGTGCCCCAAAAATCTCAGGCCCTGGAGTCTTTACTCTTTGATGGAATTGTTGCCTCTATTCAGAGATCAGCAGCAACTGGGTTCTTGCCTCATTCTCTTGGACCTTCTACTGATGGAATCTGCCATCTGGTATTCACTCTATTATACTTGGGTAGCTCTTTATAATTTAAGATGCACTTCTTCATCTGTCCTCTGATTTAGTCTTTAGAATGCCCTTGTGACATAGATAAACCATAGCTTTCGTCACAAATGTCAGAAGGAGCAACTCAAAATCATACTGCTAGGACGTTGCAGAACTGGGACCAGATGTGATAGCACATGGCACCCGGTGTGTTCCTTCCCCTTAGACTGGGTTTCATACTTTGCTCTTCATTTGGATTGTGAGTATGTGAATACATTACAATTACCGTCTTTGTACTGGGTGGGGAGAAGAAGGAAGAGAGGAGGAGCTGAAGGGAGAAAGAAAGGAAAGAAAAGAAATCTCTTCGGGCTTTTCTGTGAAGTGGAGAAGGGTTAAGTCTTAAGTTTTTCAATAACTCCCTCTCTGCTTACCAAGATTAGTCAGGAGGGAAACACTTCCTAAAATTTGTAACCAGGAAGGGAAAAATGAATTCCAAAGCTATCATGGAGCAGTGTGCTTTAACAGATAGAAATCTGAAGTCGATAATCCATTGCCAGAGCTCCTTAATGGATTCTGGGATATGCATGAGTTGGCCACAAGCTGGATTTGGAATAAAAGGTGAAGAGCAACTCTGCTTAAGAAATGAATAGGAATTTGGGAAGACTGAAGAAAAAAAAACCTCGTAGAGAGGAAAAGAAAATGGTCACAGAATAGAAGGACATAAGCAAGGACTTAAAAGTAACATATCCAGCAGCAACCCGTAGTGGGATAGAATGGCTTATTACATTCTTTTTATTCAAGGGATGGATTACGCTCTGCTTTAAGCTTGTGGCCCAATGTCATCTCTACCTATAATCCCAAGCTTCCACTGAAAGCCAGCTACACTAAAACTCGCTTGCTTTAGTTCCACATTTGGGGAACGAAGGTACAGGGAGGGTGGACAAAGGTGACACTGTGGAAGAAATGATGTAAAATAAAGACAAGGCCAGGTGTGGTGGCTGACTCCTGTAATCCCAGCACTTTGAGAGGCCGGGGTGGGAGGATCACCTGAGGCCAGAAGTTTGAGACCAGCCTGGGCAGCATAGTGAGACCCTATCTGTACAAAAATCTTTAAAAATTAGCTGTGGTGGCATGTGCCTGTCATTCTAGCTACTTGGGAGGCTGAAGTGGGGGGATCACTTGAGTCCAGGAATTCAAGATTGCAGTGAGCTATGACTGCACCACTGCATTCTAGCCAAGGCAACAGAGCAAGACCCTATCTCTAAAAAATGAAATATAATAAAGACAGAGAATGTTACGGAAGTGGAAAATAGGGACAGGAGATAATTAGGAGAAATGGAAGCCCTCTGAGGATGAACGCTAAGACAGAAGGAAACCCATAATGCAGGAGGTCTTGGAGAAAACCAGGCAGCTGAGCGTTGATGTTGTGGACACTTGGACATTTTTGGCTATTCAACATCTACCCATCCTTCTGTCAGAATCTGAAATTCTATGTGAGGAAATAATTACTTCTTTCTTTCTTTCTTTTTTTTTTTTTTTTTTGAGACGGAGTCTCGCTCTGTTGCCCAGACTGAAGTGTAGTGGCGCGATCTCAGCTCACTGCAAGCTCCGCCTCCCGGGTTCACGCCATTCTCCTGCCTCAGCCTCCCGAGTAGCTGGGACTACAGGCGCCCGCCACCACGCCCGGCCAATTTTTTGTATTTTTAGTAGAGACGGGGTTTCACCGTGGTCTCTATCTCCTGACCTCGTGATCCGCCCACCTCGGCCTCCCAAAGTGCTGGGATTACAGGTGTGAGCCACCGCGCCTGGCCCCGGAAATAATTATTTCTTACTGATATTATCAATCCTGGAAATGGAATCTTGCCTTGAAGAGAGGAACAAAAAGGCAACGTCTGTATTCCAGTCCTTCCTGCATTTTCAGACTATTTCCACCAAAAGATGGCGGGTGGGGTCTGTTTCCTAACCTCCGCAGCTACTGGGGTTTCTACCAGTCCCAAGCTCAAAAGTCCAGCCTCCCTCCCTTTTATATTGTTCTCTATCCACTAGGATTCTGTCAGGTGCAGAAAACCGAAGGCCCTGGCTCAACTGACTTGCTCACCAAGGAAAAATTATTTCAGATAGCAAGAAGGATGGATGTAGAGTGGCTGCATCTTTCCACTCTCTCATCCTGACATGTTAGCCTTTCTTCAGCTGACCCCTCATGGTCACAAGAAGGCTGCAGCAATACACCCATCACATCCTCACCATATATCTATTTCCAGATGCAGGAGAGGGTTTTTTTGTTTTTGTTTTTGTTTTCTTGTCTCTCTGTAGTCAAGAAGAGTATGCCAGAAGCCCACTGAGAGAATCCCCCACATAACCTCATTGCATCATGTTTGCATAAACCGGCAGGGGGAATGGGAATTGGATCTATCAATTAGACCCTAACCCTGAGCCATATAGGGGTAGAGGGATGAATAGACCATGAAAAGAATTAGAATGAAGTTCACAAAGACAGAAGAGAGGAAATGACTATTTGGTAGCTAATCCATACTGCTACTTCTCCCAGTAAATACATTCGTGTCTAGTTTAGTCAGATGGAGTTTTTGTAGTTTGCAAACAATTCAAATTAATATCTGTAGTTATAGCTACTACTGAGATTACTGAGATTATTTAAATTTTAGATAACTTGTGATAGAGATATAATTTGCTTTTACTGTCAAAGTTATTTTTTACTTTTTTAACTTATTCATTTAATGTATGTGAAAAGATGACTTGGGTTTTAGAAATATTATCTTTTTACTCTTCTAGATGCCTAGCATATATTGGCCATAACAAATTTTTTCAATAATAAGTTTCTAAATATGTTTAACGTCTTACTTTGACATTTATTCATGTGTTCTTTTTTTGTTCATTCTGTAATTCATATAGTCATTAACTTCTTCTTTGTTTATTCAAAAATTATTATTAGGTACCTGATATGTACGTGGAAGACATTGGATTAGAAAGAAAAAAAAGAATGTTAAAACATTTGTGGAACCTCGAATGAAGGTACATTTATTTTCACTTTATAACATTTTTAAAAGGGGAGCAGTGGGACAAAAATGAGGAACCTGTGGATGTTTCCAGCCTTCTCTTCTTGCTAACAAATGTCCCTGCTTTGCCTGCTTGGTGTTCTCCATTCTTTTTGTTCTGAGGTGAGTCTTGCCTTGACAGACAAGTTCTTTTTGGGCTTTAGGGATGAGAATAGGGAGGAAAGGGAGAAAGAACAAAAGTTCAAAAGATTAAATTTGGAGGAGGAGGTTATCTTGACGTGAGAGTGGAATTTGAAGACAGATATAAAGGAGAAGAAGCAGCTGCTGTGTGTGAACCACTAGTTGGGGGAGGCAGAGGGGGATTTTTAAGAATAGCTATGGACTCTGTGCCCTTCATAGTGTTCAAGAAAATAAATGAAGAACTTGAGTCACGTTGAAATTATTTTTAGTTGCTGCACTGTGGTGGGGTTTTTTTTATTTGTTGTTTTAATTGTGATGTTGTTCATATGGGTTATTACTTTGTAGTATCCAGGGCTCTACTGGATTGCAAGTGACAGAAATTAACTCACACTATTCAAGCATTAAATTTGGCTTATGTGTTGAAAAGTCCTAGGAGATGATCTTTGGGAATATGAGGACCCAGTGCTCAAGCACCATACTCGCTGTCCCTTTCTCTCTCACCCTTTCTGTCTCTCTCTCCCTTTCTCTGTCTCTCTTTCTCTCTCCCCATTTTTCTCTCTCTCTCCCTTTCTCTCCCTCTCTTTCTCTCTCCCTTTCTCTTTCTCCATTTTTCTCCCTCTCTCCCTTTCTCTCTCTCTCCCTTTCTCTCTCTCTTTCTCTCTTCTTTTCTCTCTCTCTCCCTTGTATTCTCTCTCTCTCCCTTTCTCTCTCTCTTCCCTTCTCCCCCGCTACTTTCCCTCCCTCTCCCTCCCTCCTTCTCTCTCCTTTCTCCCCTCCTCTATGTTGATTTCTTTCTCTAGAAGGCTGTGTTGATGTGGTAGGAAAGTTAACTTGTGTGTGTTACCTATGATTCTTACAGCCTCAGAAAAGAGAACCTCTCACATCCAGCATCCAAATCAGACCCTGGCAAAAGGCCATTTATTCACCCTGCTTGGGTCACTTTCTTACACTTGTGGTGGGGGATTAGGGAAACTAAAGGGAGACATAATTTCAGATGACCACTTCAGTGTTACATTGGAATCGATCCTTCAATCCAGGTTAAAAGAAACTTTCCAGCTGTAGGCAGAGGAATAAATTGTGCTGTAGTTCACGTTGTATCTCTTGTTAAACAAGTCTCTCTTCTTCACCGAGTTATTTCCACCACTGTCACCATATGGGGTTGACTTTTAACTTAAATATAGATCTCTAGTGGTCTTTTTAAATGTCTTCCAAAGGGCTAGACTCCAAGGTAGCTTTGAAATGAAAGTTATTGGATATGCAGAAAAAAAAACATGGAGCCGGGCGCGGTGGCTCACGCTTGTAATCCCAGCACTTTGGGAGGCCGAGGCGGGCGGATCACGAGGTCAGGAGATCGAGACCACAGTGAAACCCCGTCTCTACTAAAAAATACAAAAAATTAGCCGGGCGTGGTGGCGGGCGCCTGTAGTCCCAGCTACTAGGAGAGGCTGAGGCAGGAGAATGGCGTGAACCCGGGAGGCGGAGCTTGCAGTGAGCCGAGATTGCGCCACTGCACTCCAGCCTGGGCGACAGAGCGAGACTCCGTCTCACAAAAAAAAAAAAAAAAAGAAAAGAAAAAAAACCATGGGAATAGAGCTGCAAACAAAGTCACAATAAGTGAAGCAAATATTCTCCCCTTGGAAAAATGATGGACTTAAACTTAAACCTCATCTAGAAACACTCAAGTCCTTTGCAGACTTCCTAAGAAGGGAAGATGCTTAGTAGGAGATAAATCCCGTTAATGAGACATGCTCAAAATAATTCCCTGTTACATACCAAACAGTACAATTAGAGACATTAAAAAGTGATTGTAGAATTTCTAAGCTACAGAGGTTGGTATGACCACTTAGTGCATTGTGGACTATAGTTCAGGTGTCAAGTATCTGTTAAAAACTAGTTGTTGATTTCTACGAAAAGTTTTTCATTTCCGAGGATAAGAGAGTCAGTTATGGTGGGGGCGGGGGGACATGTCTGAGTTTAACCAGATTGGGAGTGCAAATAGAACCCTGGTATTCTTTCATATGCCTAGAAAACATGTATTGGTTCTGAGGTGTTAAAGAGGTCAAGGTCATAAGCCTTGGTTCTAGGAAGGACAGGTCACTAGGATGATGTGCATAACTATTGATGATCAAAAGTGCCTAAGAAGATACTTGAAGCTCTATAAGACTTTGTTCAGACTATGGAAGAAAGTGGCATATCGTTTAGTAAACATAATTAAATAATCTATTGTAAGTAAACAAAATAAAAATTGTGTACATACTGTTTACTATAGTTACAGTAGATTGAATGATTGTTTCTTATTCCTCCTTGTTCTAGAATTATGTGTTTTACATTTATGGCATTTCCATGTGACTTCGTGCTTCCTCTAGAGAAAGCATAGTACTGTCCCAATCCATTACGTCAGGCTTGACCACGGACTTGCTGTAACCTTTGGAACTGGGTTGAAGGACAGTGTTCCTGTTCCAAGCCGAGGCCTTAACAGGCCCTGCAAGTCTCTTCAACTTCTGTCGTCCATCGTGATAATACCATAGCCTAGGTAGCCACTGGCCCATGGAAAATTTGAAGATACATGAACCCAGCCTAAATCCAACTCAGCCTGGAGCCCAGAGCTGGGAACCTGAAGTTGAGTTTTGTATAAGCAAACTGCAGCATCTCACAGATCTGTGAGGGAGACATTAATGCTTGCTGTTTTAAACTAAACTCAATTTTGGGGTGGTTTTTTATGTAGCATTATTGTAGCAATAGCTGACTGAGAGACTAGTATTTTTTCCCTCTCCCTGTAAGTGTTTTGAAATTGATGGTGTATCTAACAATTCATAGCACTGTAGGGTGAAGGAAATTCAGTAATTATATGGGTAATCATTTAATTAGAATTATGAGAAGTGGCATGAGAGGGGGCAAAAAACACAAAACACAGAGACGTAACCCAATCTGAGAGTCAGGAAGGGTTTTTCTGAGGAAGCTGAGATCTAGCGTTTGGCTAAACAAGGTTGGAGGACGGGGAGCGTTCTATCTGCAGGGAGCAGTTTTTGCAAAGCCCTTGAGGCAAAAAAAAGAGCTCACTGTGTACTGAAAAGTATCTGGAAAGCAGAGAGAAATCAGGCAAATGACAGAAGAGAAGCTGATGAGGCTCAGTTTCACTCTGTATGATAGGCTGAACTGTGTCTCCCCATAGATTCACGTGTTGAAGCCCTACCTCCTACATCTTGGAATGTGACTATTTGGAGATAAGGCCTGCAGAGAGGTGATTAAGGTAAAATGAGGTCATGTGGGTGAGCCTAAATGCAAGACAGGTGTCTTTATAGGAAGAGGAGATTAGGACACCCCGAGGAAAGACCTTGTGGAGACACAGAGAGAAGACAGCCATTCAAAAGGAGAAAGGCCTCAGAAGACATCAGCCCTGCCAACACCTTGATCTTGGACTTCTAGCTTCCAGAACTATAAAAAATCAATTTGTTGTCTAAGGCACCCAGTCTGTAGTATTTTGTTAGGGAAGCTCTCAGAAACTAATAAACACAGTATGCCTGGGTCTACGTATGGTGCCCATACGTAGCAGAAAGTGAATTGACCAGATTTACATATCAGGAAGATTTCTCTGGCTGCAATAGAAATGGGTTGGAAAGGGGGAGCAGGAGGAGGTTGTCACAGTAGTCCAGGGGAACATGATGGTATCTTAGACCAAGGTGGGCCAGTGGAGATGGAGACAAGTGGATTGGTTGAAGATAGATACATTCGGTAGGTAAATCAACCAGGCTTGGTGATTGATTAGACAAGATGACATTCTGGTTTGTAAAACAGGAAACTTGGAGTAGGACCAGATTTGGGAAGAGGCTCACCAGTGTGGTTTCGGACAAATTGTGTTTGAAGCAACTTCCAGTTATAGGTTCATAGTGGTCTAGATACCCTGAGTATTCTCCCACTACAAATGCTAGGATGCTAGATACAATAAAATAAATAATCGTAATAGCTGAGTTTGCAAGAAAGAGAAATCATCAGGGTTGCCAAAAGGAAGAGAGAACTGAGAACCTGAACAGTGGTTGCATAAGCTCACATGGCAGGAGTATGGCCGGTGTGGGCTTGGGAGGTTGTTATGGTCTCAGAAATCTAGAGGTTTTCGGCCGTGCGCGGTGGTCATGCCTGTAATCCCACCACTTTGGGAGGCCGAGGCCGGTGGATCATGAGGTCAGGAGATCAAGACCATCCTGGCTAACACGGTGAAACCCCGTCTCTACTAAAAATACAAAAAAAATTAGTTGTGCGTGGTGGCGGGTGCCTGTAGTCGCAGCTACTTGGGAGGCTGAGGCAGGAGAATGGTGTGAACCCGGGAGGTGGAGCTTGCAGTGAGCCGAGATCGCGCCACTGCACTCCAGCCTGGGCTACACAGGCAGATTCCGTCTCAAAAAAAAAAAAAAAAAAAGAAATCTAGAGGTTTTCATTTTCAAACTCACAGAGACAGAAGACAAGGCCTTGGAAATTCTGGAGGGAGGTGGGGTGGGGTGTTGAGCCTGAACCTCTTATGTAAATCCAGGATCATTTAAGGGCTATCCCTTCAGTGAATTGGTAAGATTAAAATAATACATACACAAGCACAAAGAGAAAACAAGGAAGCTTGTCTATCTAGGTGTGGGTAGAGAGTGGAAAATAAGCCTCTCCAGAGAATTTGTAATCACAGACATGTACCTCCTATGAGCTCAGTGTCCAGATTTCATGCCCCGAAAAATCCCATGTTCAGTTGTCAACATTTTCCCAGCAGAAGCAAATGGAGAACAAATCTGGTGTGATAAAACATCATCCCAGGCCACACATGATTCTTCCAGATGAAGCCTATTAAAGATGAGCTCACCATTCAAAATTACAAAACACACAGGGAAACAATCCACCTTGAGAGACTTAGAAAAGAGTAAAAACAGCAGCGTCATACCCCCAAGGAATTTGGGATAATAGAACTACCAAAGGTGGATTATAAGATACCTAAACTTTAAAATGATTAAAACTGAAGAGAAATAAAAAGTATTAAAAAATAAGATTCAGATAGATTTGAAAAAGAATCAATTAGAAATTCTAGAAATGTAAAAAAACTTTTGAAGTACATTAAATGGTTTTAAGGGCATATTAGATACAGCTTAGAGGAAATTCATAAACTAGAAAATAAATCTAAGGTTATTAAGACACACATATATAAAGACATATACACACACACACACACTGTATGTACATATAAGGCATCTAGTCTATCTAATGTGTATATAAGTTTCTTTCTAAATACATACATACACAAATATATACATAAAGGTTAGAATAAAGAAATTTCTGAATAGGAATTTCATAAAGACTCTGTAGAGGGAATTAGAGAAACTTTGCATATCAAAGCAGATTACCTTTGAATGAATAATAATAAGATTGACAAGAGGCTTCTTAATAGCAACATAATAGAAAAAATAAAATAACATCTGCAAAATGTTGAGAGAAAGTAGCTACCAATCAACAGTTCTATATCTATTTTATATCCTATGCCTATGTTATTCAAGAATTAGATCCAATACAAATATTTATTTCCAGATAATAAATGAGAAGCTATGATTCACAGAACTTTGTTGAAAACCAAGTCAGAATGTTCTTCAATAGAAAGAAATTGAATCCAGAAAAGAATAATGTAAAAGAAGCAATAGTGACAAAATAAAATAGCAAATATGTAGATAAATCTAAGCAAGTATTTCTGAATAAAAACAAAATGGAACATTTTTTAACTTTACAGTAGTTATTTCTGAGGGAAGGAAGGCAAAACTGGGCAGGTGAACCCTATGAGTAATGTTTTATTTCTTAAATTGAAGGGTGAAACAGAGGCTATGATTCTATAACTCCTTATTTCTTTTTGTCTTAAATATACCATAAGAAATTTAGAAATAAATAAATGACATTTCTTTTTAAAGTTCAGTGGATACAAAGGTCTGAAAGATAGTAACATTTAAGACAGGTAGGGAATAATTAGACTTTAAGTGTCTTTATATTCTTGTATTGTTTAGATGAAGGATAGACATATTCATTAACTCTAAGCCTTACAAAGCTAGGGTAAAAGAACAGAAATAAAATGTGTTATTTCCAAACAAGAAGAAATTAAGAAAAAAACTTAATTGGCCCCCAAATGAACAAGAAAGCAGGAAAACATAAGAGCAGCAAGTAGAAACCAAAATATAATGGTAGAGATAAGTCCAAATACACAAAGTATTACAATAAATTAAACACTCTAATGTTGCCAGCTAAAACAGATATTGAAAGATTGAATTTTAAAAATTCAGGTAAATGTTGTTTACTAAAGACACATCCAAACCTTAAGGGCATGGAAAGATTGGAAGCAAAATTCTAGGAAGAGAAAAACCAGCAAGTACTAACTGGAAAAGGAAAGTGTTATATTAATATTAGAAAAATAGACATTAAGGCAAAAACCATTATTGAAGCATTGTTAAGAATAACAGTGGCTAGTGACTAATTTAGAAAAGTATAAGTCACCTGAAAGACATAGCAATTCTAAACTTGTATGCACCAAATAACATATATTCAAAATATGTGACACAGAAATTGATTAAATTGTGAGGGAAAATTTAAAAATCTACAACCATAGTGGAAAATTTTTAACACTCTTCTCTCACTAATTGGTAGATCAAGCAGACAAAATCTTAGGATATAGAGGATTTGAACATACAAATTTTAAGTTTAATATGATGGATATATATTGAATCTTGAACCCAACAGTTTGAGAATATGAAAATTTTCAAGTACACTTGAAGCGTTTACCAAGTTGACCACTATGATGGTTAATTTTAGGTGTCAACTTGACCAGATTAAGGGATACCCAGACAGCTGGTAAAGCATTATTTCTGAGTACGTCTGTGAGGGCATTTACAGAAGTGATTAGTGTTTGAATCAGTGGATTGAGTAAGAAAGGTCTGCCCTTGCTCAGTGTGGTGAACGTCATCCAGTCAGCTGAGGGCCCGAATAGAACAAAAAGGCAGAGGAAAGCTGCGTTAGTTTGTTTTTACACTGCTGATAAAGACTATACCCAAGACTGGGCAATTTACTAAAGAAAGAGGTTTAACGGACTTACAGTTCCACGTGGCTGGGGAGGCCTCACAATCATGGTGGAGGAGCAAGCCATATCTTATAAGGATGGCAACAGGCAAAAAGAGAGAGAGCTTGTACAGAGAAACTCCCGTTTTTCAAACCATCAGGTCTTGTGAGACTTACTATCATGAGAACAGCACGGGAAACACCCGCCCCCGTGATTCAATTACCTCCCACCATGTTCCTCCCACAGAATGTGGGAATTGTAGGAGTTACAATTAAGATGAAATTTGGGTGGGGACAGAGACAAACCATATCACTCCACCCCTGGCCCTTCTCAGATCTCATGTCCTCACATTTCAAAATCAATCATGCCTTCTCAACAGTCCCCCAAAGTCTTAACTCATTTCAGCATTAACTCAAAAGTTCTCAGTCCAAAGACTTATGTGAGACAAGACAAGTCCCTTCTGCCTATGTGCTTATAGAATCAAAAGCAAGTTAATTACTTCCTAGATACAATGAGGGCAAAGGCATTGGGTAAATACAGCTGTTCCAAATGGGAGAAACTGGCTGAAACAAAAGAGCTACAGGCCCCATGCAAGTCCGAAATCCAGCAGGACAGTCAAATCTTAAAGCTCCAAAATTATATCCTTTGACTCCACATCTCACATGCAGGTCACACTGATGCAGGAGGTGGGTTCCCAGGGTATTGGACAGCTCTGCCAGGTCCTTTGCAGGGTACAGCCTCCCTCCTGACTGCTTTCACGGGCTGGCATTGAGTGTCTGTGGCTTTTCCAGGTGCACAGTGCAAGCTGTCAGTGGATCTACCATTCTGGGGTCTGAAGGATAGTGGCCCTCTTCTCACAGCTCCACTAGGCGGTGCCCCAGTAGGGTGTCTGCATGGGGGCTCTCACCCCACATTTCCCTCTGTACTGCCCTAGCAGAGGTTCTCCATGAAGGCCCCACCTCTGCAGCCAACTTCTCTCTGGACATCCAGGCATTTCCATACATCCTCTGAAATCTAGGTGGAGGTTCCCAATACCCAGTTCTTGACTTCTTGAGCCCTATCAGGCTCAACACCACATGGAAGCTGCCAAGGCTTGTGGCTTACACCCTCTGAAGCTGCAGCCTGAGTTCTGTGTTGGCCCCTTTCAGCCACAGCTGGAGCAGCTGGGACACAGGGCACCAAGTCCCCAGGCTGCACACAACACAGGGACCTGGGCCTCACCCATAAAACCACTTTTTCCTTCTAAGCCTCCAGGCCTGTGATGGGAGGGGCTACTGTAAAGACCTCTGAAATGCTCTAGAGACATTTTCCCCATTGTCTTGGTCATTAATATTCAGCTCCTTATTACTTATGCAAACTTCTGCAGCTGGCTTGAATTTCTCCTCAGAAAATGAGATTTTCTTTTCTATCACATAGGCTGCAAATTTTCTGAACTTTTGTGCTCTGCTTCCCTTCTAAAAGTGAATGCCTTTCACAGCACCCAAGTCACCTCTCGAATGCTTTGCTGCTTAGAAATTTCCTCCACCAGATACCCTAAATCATCTCACTCAAGTTCAAAGTTCTACAGATCTCTAGGGCAGGGGCAAAATACCACCAGTCTCTTTGCTAAAATATAACAAGAGTCACCTTTGCTCCAGTTCTCAACAAGTTCCTCATTTCCATCTGACACCACCTCAGCCCAGACTTTATTGTCCTTATTGCTATTAGCGTTTTGGGCAAAGCCATTTAATAAGTCTTTAGGAAGTTCTAAACTTTCCCAAATTTTCCTGTCTTAGTTTCTGAGTCCTCCAAACTTCCAACCGCTGCCTGTTACCAGTTTCAAAGTCACTTCAACATTTTCGGGTATCTTTTCAGTATAACCCCACTCCTGGTACCAACTTATTGTATAAGTTTGTTCTCTTACTGCTGATAAAGACATACCTGAGACTGAGCAATTTACAAAAGAAAGAGGTTTAATGGACTTACAGTTCCATTTCACTGGGGAGGGCTCATTATCATGGTGGAGGAGCAAGTCACATCTTACATGGATGGCAGCAGGCAAAGAGAGAGTGAGCTTGTGCTAGGAAAATCCTATTTTTAAAACTATTAGATTTCATAAGACTTATTCACTATCATGAGAACAGCATGGGAAAGACCCACCCCCATGGTTCAATTACCTCCCACCGAGTTTCTCCTGCAAAACATGAGAATTGTGGGAGTTACAATTCAAGATGAGATTGGGTGGGGACACAGCCAAACCATATCAAAAAGTGAACTCTTTTTCTTTCTCTCTCTTCTGGAGATAGGATACCCTTCTTCTGCCCTTGGACACCAGAACTCCAGATTCTCTAGTCTTTGGACTCCAAGACTTGCCTCAGTGGCTACTCCCTGCACCCACCAGGTTCTACGGTCTTTGGCCTCAAACTGAGAGTTACACCATTGGCTTCCCTAGTTCTTAGGCTTTTGGACTTGGACCAAGCCATGCTACTGGCTTTCCTGGTTCTCCATCTTGCAATGGCCTATTGTGGGATTTCTCAACCTCCATAAGCACTTAAGCCACTATCCCTAATATGTTCCCTCACATATATCTATATCTCTTTCTGCGTGTGTGTGTGTGTGTGTGTGTGTGTGTGTGTGTGTGTGTGTGTGTATTCATTGGTTCTGTCTCTGTGGAGAACCCTGACTAATACAATCACTAATTGGGCTTTAAATAAAACCTCAACAAATATAAGAGGTGATCTGAATATTATTAATTTAGAAATTAGACAGTAGATTTCAACACAATGTCACTAAATTAGAAATAAAAATAAAAAATCCTCAATATATTTGAAATGTAAAATATATATAAAGTAAGTTATGGCTTGAAGAATTTCAGGAGATGAAAATATTACATGGTAAAACTTGAGTGATATTCCTCCTACTTCCTGAAAAATTCAGTCCTGAAGCCATTAGGTGGGATAGACCAAGATAGGAGGAGCTGCAGTGTCCAGAGGTGGTATCAGAGCCCATGCACAGTAAGAGCATCACTCTGGGATGGCAGGCATCCTCGCATGGGGAATCAGCCTTAACAGGGTGAGGAAATATTCACACAGGCAGTTGATGTGATTGGGGGAGTCAGAGTCCAAACAGGGAGAGGAGGACATCTGTGTAGGGCAAGCGTTCATAGTGGGGATGGAGATAGATTGCATAAAGTGGGGTTGATTGCATAAGCAAATATCAGAAAAATTATGGAAGCTAGCCTTCTCACCAGTAGAGAAGGTATATGGCAAGAGAGAAAACTAGAATGAACATGTGAAATTGCAGGTGTCAGCATGGACTCATGGTATTCAAGATATAGAGATAGACATAGAAATTAATTTAGATGTAAATATGTGGTATACACACACATATGCCTATCTGGAATAGGACCTGGAAGTAGCAATACTCCAACAGGAGCATGTACAGCACCCACATCTTGGTTTTGAGGTACCATTTTACATAAAAGGAAACAGGACTCGGAGAAATGGCTGATTCTGGGCCTAGAGGAGAAAAAAAATTCAAGAAAGCCTGGAACTTATTGTGCCAGAAGCAAGGAAGTATTTTTATAATGATAAAGATATATCAAAAGGACTTAGAAGCCAACTTAAAAGGGTTCTTACTGACCAAATTGGCCATAATTTGAGTGCCAAAATTGATACAGATAATATCAGTGATAGTAACTTATGATACTAAGTAAAATATGAGGCCTTACAAACATAAATGAGCAAATTAAAATGTGATGAGGAGTGACATATTTACATAGTACTATGGTTTAAATGTGTGTGTTCCTCCAAAATTCATGTTAGAAACTAATACTCAGTTTGTAAGTATTAAGAAGTGATTATGTCATGAGGGCTCTGCCCTCAAGAATGGATTAGTGTTATAATTAGTTATAAAAGAGGTTGAAGGAAGCCTAGTGAGTTTTTGCCTCTTTTTGCCCTTCTGCCTTCTGCCACTGAGGACTTAGAAACAAGGTGCCATTTTGGAATCAGAGAGCCACTGTCATCAGACACCATATCTGCCACCACCTCAGTCTTAGACTTCCCAGCCTCCGGAACTGGGAGACATAAATTTCTGTTGCTTATAAGTTACCCAGTCTCCAGTGTTAGCAGCGTGAACAGACGAAGACACATAGTTTCAAAGTATCTGCTCCCAAAGGGGGATAAAGGTAACTTTATGGTGGAGGAGCCTAGCAGACATCTCTTTCATGAAATGGTCAAAGTAAGTATCAGTTACTGAAACCACCCATGACCTGGTAAAATGCATTGAGAAGAACACAGCATCACTGCTATGATATTATAACCTGAATCTACCATAAGGAAACATCAGACAAACTTAACTGTGGGAAATTCTATAAAGTAAATGAACTCATCCTCAAAAGCATTGAAGTCATAAAAGTCAACCACAGACCGAAGAATATTCTAGGCTGAAAGAGACTAAAAAGATATATTAGCTAAATGCATTGTGTGATTCTGAACTGGATCTTCTTATTTCAAAAAATATCATTGCATTAATTGGTGAACCTGGAATGTGGTCTGTAGACTAAAGAGAAGTGTATCCAAGTTCCTATCTGATTTTATTGGTTGTTTTGCAGATAATAAATTCTTATTAGTAGAAAACAAACATGAAAGTGTTTGGGGGCTAATGAACCATGGGCTTAATTTACAAGGAAAAACAAAATATTTGTACTGTATGTACAACTTTATTGTAAATTTTTATTGTTTCAAAATTTAAAACATCCAATAGCAAAATTTTATAATGCATGATGTGGTTTAAGTTGTTCCAAGAGGTAAATGTACAGCCTTCACAATTTATAATTAAAAAGAAGAAAGATGAAAATTAGAGCTAGATGAGGTGGCATGTCCCACTCACTAGAGAGGCTGAGGAGGATTGCTTGAGCCTGGGCAGGAGTTCCAGGCAGTAGTGCGCTATGATCACACCTGTGAATAGCCACTGCACTCCAGCCTAAACAAAATAATGAGGCCCTGTCTCAAAGAAAGGAAGGAAGGAAGCAAAGTAGTGAATTAACTCTTCTAGTCAATAGGTCAGGGAAAAAGTTATAAACTCTAAGAAAAGGAAATTAAAATGCCAAACAACAAAATTAATGAACTAGAAGACAAAGAAACAAGAGAGAGGATAAGTGATGACCTTTATTCACCTTTGGGCAGTAGCTAAGGCTTTCTTCTTTACTTGTGTAAGCAATGGATGCTACAGCAGAAAGACAGAGGAAAAAAGAGTCAGTTCTCAGCTTTTTGAATTTCAAGCCCCTTGGCATTTGTGTATTACACAGGAAGGCCCTAAAGATCTCAAGACATGACATTAATTTCATGGACAAAAGAAGGAAAGCACAGACAACAGAGCTTTGATGTTGGTGGCATCTCCGTGAAGGGACTTTGTGCCCTGACCCTCTCACCTAAGTTGGGAGAAATGCTCATAGGGCAGGAGAATCTGGCAGCAAAAAGCTCTATGGTCTTATATCTTGGGAGGCCAAGGAGGCCTTCAGCCTCACCAATTCCAATTCCTCCATGCTTGCCATAGCAAAGGAGCAGTAGGAGAGAGGTGATTATGTGGGGTGTTCAGGTAACCAGTCTGAGAAAGCTTCTGCATTCCCGACATCCCAAATGGGTCTCTGAACAAGTCACATAGCTTCTGTAGGCCAAAAATGCTGAGCGGGACTTGGCCTAAGAGGCCTCATAGTGGGTATAGTAAGGTTAGGGTTAGGGTGGGTTTAGATAGAATGGTAACATCTCAGAGACTTGCTTGAATTGACACTGTGGGACCAGAATGGGCACTATATCTCTGTTGATGTCAGCATGAAGAGATGATGACTTGTCCCCTTGTTCCTCAGTAAGCTACCTTCAACAGAGTTCTAAAAATACCCCAATGGCTCTTTTATAAGTTATGAGACACATGGATGGATGGACGGATGGATGGACAAACGAATAATAAAAGGGAAATCCCTAAAGTATATCAGTTTAAAAGCAACTGTGTTTCAGGACTTCACCTGGGAAAGCCACTTAGTAGAAAGCCAAACTACCCTCATTCTGTCGTGCCCATCTTCACATTGCTTTCCAAGATAGCAGCAATGAAGGGTGGGAAAAGAATAGGTTCTTATATCCTTTATCTTTCTGCAGCTGAAATAGTCCCAAGGTCAGTCAATAAGCAAGTGGCTTTGCCAAACGGCACATTAGAAAAAAAAAAAAAACATCATTGGGAGCTTCAGAAACTGACAAGTGTTTAAAAAAAGATGTGTCTTCCAAGTTTGCTTTTTATTGAAGAAAAATAAAGGGCATTGGAATTATTTTCTGCCCTGTTTGGAATCTTATCTTTTTATCTTGGCCTTTCTTGGTTTTTATTTCTATACTTAGGGAGATCTCAGTGGGAGCAAATGTGTAATTCTAAAGCAGTCTACAAATGTACACTCACATAGCATAACCAAACCACAATTTTATGCAGATTTTTTTCTGTGTCTTAGATTCTGCAGTTCTTAAAGGAAAATGTGAATGCAATGGTGTGTCACAACTGCAATTAGAGAAGTCCAAGGGAAAAGAGTACAACACGCTGATCAACCTTGGCAGTCCCCACATACAGCGTGATTATATTGTAATACTGTTTGATGCAATCGTATGTTTGATCAGTTTCAAGAGATGAATATCACCTCACTTCAAACAATATGATACAGTCTCATTGTATGGAATTATGGCTGCTGTCAATCAGCATATGGCATAACCCTTAAAGTGCCATCTTTGGGGAATGTCATAAAAATGATTGCAACACTTGCATTAATTAGTAAGTTTTTGCACTAAAACCAAGCAAAACCTGTCAAGACAATGTATCTTCTATATCTCTGTTCATTTTTGTTATCATAAAAACATGTATATAACCCATACATGCATATACTCAGCTGATTAGCTGAACTTGTTAGAACAGCCATGCTAATAAAAATATTGTAAGTGTGACCCCCTCTGTATGGATCAGTAAGCTATCTTTTCCGTGTTTTGTTTGATGATCCCGTGAACCAACTGTCTTATCATAGTGAGAGATAGGTGGAAAGTAAGGACAAACATTAGATTATCACCAGGTCTATGGTCTCAACAAAACTCAAAATTTAAGCTTGACAAATGACAAATAATGGCGTGTGGACCATGTTTACATGTGGTAAATATAAAATCAGAGTCTTTGGAATGTCATTAATTTCACATTGTCAAGGTTCATGGACACAGCATTTTGAAGAAATAAGAATTGTGATCTATTTTTACGTTGGCTATGAAATAATTCCCCTCTTGTTTGAAGATATTTATTATTTGTTATTGTCTTTGTCTTAGGTTTTGCCATCGTCACCTAGTAATACATGATTTTACGACCTTGACCTGAGACTTCACACACTTTCCCAAGGAGGCTAATACCAGATTCAACCATGTTTGTTGATTGTCTATATCACCAGAGTATTATGAACCTTTTCCCAAGGAGTTCCTCACTCATCATGTCTCCTGGCATCCTTCCTACTTTTCCAGTGTCCTTTACTCCTTTATCAACTGAGCAATTATTGCTGTGATAGTCAGGCTTCTAAAATGGCCTCAATGTTTTCTGTCTTCTGCTATTCCTGATCTTATGGAATCCTCTCCCTTTGAATGTGGACTGATCCTAGTGACTTCTTTCTACTGAATAGAATATGGCCAGAGTTATTGGATGCCACTTCCAAAATTAGATTTTAAAAGACTATGCCTTCAGTCTTGCTAGCAGAGTCCCTTTCTCTCTTGCTGGCTTTGATAAAGTGCATTTCCATGTTAGAAAGCCCCACATGGCAAGAATCTGAGGGAAGCCCCTGGCCAACAGCCAGGGAGGAACTGAGACCCTCTTTCCAGTCACCTGTGAGGAACAGAATCCTGCTCAGCTACCACTGAGTAAGCTTGGAAGGGGATCCTGTCTCAGTTGAACTTTGATGTGACTGTGCCACCAGCTGATATTTCAATTGCAGCCTTGTAAGAGACCCTAAAGCAGAGGACCCTGCTAAGCTATGCCCGGATTCTAAAGCAGAGGACCCTGCTAAGTTGTGCCCGGATTCCAAATCCACAGAGTCCGTGGAGTAATACATGTTTGTGGTTTTAAGCCACTAAACTTTGGGTTTATTTGTTACACAGGAATAGACAACTAACACACCTTCAGTTGTCCCTTGGTATGAAGGGGATTGATTCCAGGACCCGTGCAGATACCAAAATCCACTGATGGTCGAGTCCTTTTGTATAATAAAATGGGGTAGTATTTGCATATTACCTGTGCACGTCTCTAGATTACTGATAATACCTAATACAGTGTAAATGCTGTGGATATAGTTGTTATACTGTGTTGGTTTTTAAAATTTGTATTTTTTATTGTTGTATTATTTTTATTTACTTATTTATTTACTGAGTATTTTCTATCCTTGGCTGGTTGAGTTCACAGATGTGGAACCCACGGGTGTAGACGGCCGACTGCACAGCTTCTTTTGTAGTGACGAGTAAAATAGTGCAGGGGGGTAGGCACCATCACACTTGAGCCTTCAAAATATAGAAGGTTTCATACTCCTGGCAGGTTTTGTGGAAATGCTGATCACATCCACAAAGACCTATGTGCAGTCTCTATGACCTTCCAGTAAAGATCCTACCATCATTCATGGGCAAGAATATTGACCAGTGTTTACACATTGAATTAGGATTGTAAAGTGTTGAAGCATAAAGCTGCCCTTTCTTTTTCCAGTGCAAGTTTTGACATACTGGGACTGTGGAAATATCACATGGTATATATTAATGTCACCAGTGCTACAGAGACACACCTGTCTTGCTTTTATAGATTCTTTCTCACATCCTCACGTTATGTTGGCAGCTTGTTGAATTCTAGGCTTTGGGGTAGAATTTTTGACAATTCTACTAGAAGCTTGAAAAAATGAGAGGTAGATTGTCTTCTGTGATGATTTGAATCATAGGTATTACAACAGGGCTATATAATTTGTGAAATATTTTATTATTTACTCAATTTTCCACATTTATAGAGGCCACCAGTGATGAAAAGTATTTACAACAGTCAATAATCAAACACTTTATTTTGAGATTTAATACATGTATTAAATCTCTGCTGAGTGTTTTTAACCTAATATTACGAATGTACTGTTTCATTGATTCATAGCCCCTGCTGGTGTAGAGACAACTCAGTCAGAAGCTGGCTGGCAGAAGGAAGTCAGTTTGGTACCGGACATGGTCCCTGGGTGGGCCAGGTGTGATTTATCAAGAACTGATTTATTTGAAAGTTCCCAAGTACACTAGGATTTAAAACAATAATGAAAAAAATACCTTTTTATTAGATTAACAAATATTTTTAAAATGAATTATACTCCGTTTAGATTAGAAGGAAAATGGCTCATGCACAGTTGGTGGGAGTGTAAATTGGCACAACCGTCTTGGAGAGCAATTTGACAAACTATTTCAACACTGTAAGTCCATTTCATGTCTAGGAATTTATGCCAAGAAAATAAATCTGAACTTGCAAAGATGTTAAAAGATGTTTATGAAAGCACTGTTTATAAGAATAAAAAATTTATGCAATCTAAATATCTGTCAATAGATTTAAATACATTATGAATTATACAAAATAAAGGCTACAATAACCAGTTAATGAGAAACATTTGTACCAAAGAGTGGTATCAGCAATCTATTATTAATTTTTAGTTAGTATTAACTACACACACACACACACACACACACACACACACCATGGCTCCAACCTTGTTAAAAAAAATGACAACCCTGTATAATCATGGGCAAACTACTAAGAGCATACACCTACACCAAATCATTAAAACTGGTTTTCTCTAACAGAGAAATTATGGTGAGATATTTGAATATTTTGCAGCGAGCATGTATTATTTATTAGTCAGAAAATAGCTATTTTCACTTTGAAAAAATTCTAGATATTAATTTTTGTCTTTTTTGGACACTGAAAAAAAATTCAACACATAATCATCTGTTTCATTTTGTCCTCCAGTGGCTCATCTATTTTTTATTTCTTAGATCAGTTAGCATTTATTAAGCACCTATCATGTGTCTAGCACTGTGGTTGTCACTAAAGAAACAGATAAATGAGACAATCTCTGACTCAAATGAGGAAGACATGAATTTCACATGAAATAAGGTTTATAGATGCTCTGTCAGAGTAGATGCAAGATAAGGTGGGGGTCACAGAAGAGAGTGATCAATTTAAAATTATGAAACCGTTCATGAATATGTGTGTGATCTTTGCAGGTATTCCATCCACTACAAAATTACAAATATCTTGAAACTGATTTTATGGCATATACTTTTAATATCATCTCCATAAGGCCCAGAGTCTTGCTGATGGTGTGCCAAGTATTCAAAAAAATACCTTGGCATTCAATCAAGATAGTCATTGCTGGAGTAGTGCTTTTCGAACTTTTGGAATTTAAGACTCACATTCAAATACTAGAATATGCAGTGGTACATTGGAATGGATTTAAAAATTCGAAGCACACTGAACAAGTAAGTAATAACTTCAGGCATAATAAGGTCTTTGTGTGTTTATAAGGTACCTAGAGTATCCAAGATAAGCTAGTCACATGGTTCCCACTGAGCAGTAAGTCAGTGTCAGAGTAAAATGTTTATATTCTAATAACACTCGTAGGTTAACTATATTTGTAGGAACATATATGTAATTCATATAGAATATATATGTAAATACACTTACAGGATGCATACTCATACATGCATACCCAGGAAACAAGGATTTAGTAACCACATGCACCTTTTATTACTGCTTTGACGTTTTTTTACTTATCACAGATAGCAAATTGGATGAAAGAGCAACTATCCAAGTCAACATTTCATCAGAACAGACATCAATAAAAGCTAATTCCCAACGTTTGACGGCACACCCCTACAGGGTGGAGTGCACGCCACTAAAGGGTGTTTTACCAGAGATTATGTGCAGAAGCAGAATTGTCGCAAACGTCTTGCATCTATTTGTTTTGTTAGCAGCAGCGAATCTGTACAGGTCTGGGGGAATCTGAGTTACTGCCTCCTCCTCAGAAGAAGTTTGACCGTGGAGCATAGGGCAGAGTGAGAGACCAAGGCAAGTTTTAGAGCAGGAGTGTTAAGTTTATTAAAAAGTTTTTTGAGCAGGAATAGAAGGAAGTAAAGTGCACTTAGAAGAGGGCCAAACGGGCGACTTGAGACAGTCAAGTGTGTGGTTTGACCTTTGACTTGGGGTTTTATATACATTGGCATGCTTCGGGGGGTTGCGTCCCTTCTCCCCTGATTCTTCCCTTGGGGCGGGCTGTCTGCATGCCAGCACTTGGGAGGGGCTGCGTTTGCAGTGTGTTTACTAGAGTTGCACGCATGCTCACTTGAGGTTTTTCCCTTACCAGTTGAGTGTTTAAACTCTGCCATTTTGCCTCTTAGTGACTTGAGGCATTCTTTCCCTTACCAGTCTGGTGTTCCTAGAGGAAGGTCATCTACCAGTTAAACTCTGCCATTTTGCCTGTTAGTGTGCATGCTTAAGCCCACTCGTCCAGCTCCTGAGATCTTATCGGGAAGCTGCCGATCACCAGTTTCAGGTGTTTCTGTCTAATAGGAGAGGGCCGTTCCCTGGCACCAGCTGCAACCAATTATTATTTTCGAGCCAGCTTAACAACTGCCTGGCCGCCACCTGACATTCCTGGGAGGGCGGCAGCGTCTCCTGCTCTGCTCATGTCTGCCTGACTATCTACTGTAACACTTTCAGTGGAGCCAGTTAGTTGGTATCTTTGTTCATATTTTTTCTTTTCTTCTTTTTTTTTTTTTTTGAGACGGAGTTTTGCTCTTGTTGCCCAGAGTAGAGTACGATGACACCATCTCAGCTCACTGCAACCTCCACCTGCCAGGTTCAAACGATTCTCCAGCCTCAACCTCCTGAGTAGCTGGGATTACAGGCATGCGCCACCACGCCCAGCTGATTTTGTATTTTTAGTAGAGAGGGGGTTTCTCCATGTTGGTCAGGCCGGTCTCCAACTCCCGACCTCAGGTGATCTGCCCACCTCGGCCTCCCAAAGTGCTGGGATTACAGGCGTGAGCCACCGCACCAGGCCTGTTCATATTTTTTAAGAGATGATGGTACTTGAAAAAAAAAATTATTTGAATAGTTTATTCAGGAAGTACTTGCCTCCTTTATAAAGGTTTTCATATCTTATGCACAGAGAATGGTAGAACTCCCACTCTCCTTTCTCATTTTCCTGTCATCAGTCAGATGACACACCGAGTGAAGAAAAGAGGTATGACTGTAATCCCAGCACTTTGAGAGGCTGAGATGGGAGGATCACTTGAGGCCAGGAGTTTGAGACCAGCCTGGGCAACATAGCCAGGCCATGTCTCTATTTAAAAAAAATAAATAAACAAAGGAAAGAAAACTAGGTGGAAGAAGAGAAGTAAAAGACAAGACAACTGAAGAACAGAAGAGAGAAAGGAGCTGAAATTTTGAATGTGAGTACAAGTGCCTCAGTTTCTTCATCTATCACTGTGAAAATGTCAGGACATTCGTTGTTAGTAATGACTACTTGGAAAAAGAGTTCTTTGGGATGAATACAGCTATGTGCAACTTAGCTGGAATTACATTCTGAAATCTGTGAGACCAGTGAGACATTGTCCGGTTGAAAAGTCTGTAGGCTGAAATCAAGCTGTAGAGGGTCTATGTAGTCCAAGCTTTCGTTAAATGACTGTGCAATCCGGATCACATTATATGTCCTAAGTGTGTTCCAGTATCCCTATTTGTTGAAAAAAGGAAACAGTGTCTAAGCTACGCATCTCAGACGCCTCATGTGAAAGTGTAAGAGACATTGAGTACATAAGACATTTCGGTACAAAGGTTCTGAAAAATTCAAAACCAATGCAGAATTCAGACCTCAGAACCAAATAAAGTTCATTTTTCCCCCACTAAACCATTAATGAATGACTTCAGTTAATAAAAGGGTGTGACTTGCCAAGGAATGGATTAGTATTCATTATAAAAATTACATTATAATTAATGCACTCATTAATGATCTACCGATCAATATCAATTGAAGGTCTATTATTTTAAGGAGGATGGGCAATTAGCAGTTTGACACCATGAAAAAGAGGTAACCAGCTGACTGATGGGTCCCCATCAAGTTTAATTTTAATTTGTTTTAAAAGGATCTTCTTTAGGAGTGAGTTTAGATGCACATCACTCTTTCTTCTTTCAGAAAATGAATATATATGTTGTTTAAAAAGCATATCACAATGACAAAGAATGAAGTCTGGCATATGTAGCAAGAAATGAGCACATCTTCTAAATGGGCTGGATGGTATAGTGTAAGTTCTATTCTCTCGCACAGTAATATAACTGGATTGCTCTTTAAATTAAATGAATTTGTATGTCCGCTTTCTCTTAATGGAATCAGTTTTGATATACTCTTTGTTCATGCTGTTACTGGCTTCAGTCTAAGGTTTCTTTGTATTAACTTTTTAAAGTTACATTACAAAGAGGTTTTAAGATTTCCCAATAGGCTTTTATTTAACTGAAGCTTTTGATCTCAAACCTGCTGGGGCCTAGTGAAATCCTTACCAATTCTCCAGTAACTCCTCACTATTGGAATTTGAAAAGACCCACCTGAAGGATTTAACTCGCTGTATGGCTTCAGCCACCCTTCAGATCGTGCTATTCAAGCAGACAGCGAGGGGTTCTAGTGTACCCTTTGTGATCGCTAAGTAGCCTAAGGTGTCCTTTGCAGAAGTTGTACTCCTGAGGAAATAAAAATCAGGAGGACATAGACCTATATACCTTGTTTCCTGCTATCTTCAGTTAAAGGGGGATGGCAGGGGGTCTGCTTAACATCCTTTGCTACCTAAATACCTTTTGGACATGGGAACTCAATAAAAGAACTTTCATTGCATCCATTACCCTACTGCAGTGCATAACAAATTAGATTTAAAAGGCTACTTTTTTTCCCTTACAGCAATTTCCATCATTTTCTTTAAAATTTCAATTTAGTGTCTAGTGACAGAATATTCTATAATGTACTTTAAAACTCTATAATGTCAATTATGCTAACTGAATATTATTTCAAAGAATTAGGCTTATGTTATTACAGAAAAATCTTAGTTTAAAAGATCAGGTAAAGAGAGAAGTAGAGAATTGATTCATGCTTAAAAGGTGTTAAATATAAAACTAGATAAAACAAATACTGTTTCTGGAAATCTTTTTAAAAATACAAATATGCATTAATTTTCTATTTAACCCTCAACTCCCAGTTTTAGAACAATTTTGTATTTTAAGTTGAAAAATGTTAATGCCAAATATTAACCTATTTTTAGAAAGGGTAAAATAATTCTAAGAAAATTCCCAATTATAGTATTTAGATATCTTTATTGCATTTGAAAACTCCATCGTGCAGAGATTTTAGAACATGTAAACAACAGTAAGCATGAAAAGCAAATAAAACTTCATAAAGAACACAATATTTGCTGCTGTGTGCGGGAAGAACAGATGTAGCTATGGACCACTTCTCCTGTGTAAACATTTGTCTTTACCTTTCTATTAACCTGATGTAAAGCCTCTTCATTATTAAAAAATTATTTAAATTCTGCGTTGATAAATAGAAATCAACTTATTCCTATGTTACTTCTTTGTATCAGATGTTACTATCTGGGACAAAGCCTCAAATTAGCTTTGTATCACAGAACCAGAAAGAAATATGTGTTTCCAGACGTTGTAAAAGGTTTGCCATTTAGTTCCACTGTGATTCGGGGGCATATTCTCTCACACTGTACAAGCGCCACATATTACTAGACCCCAGAGGCTCATCCATCTCAGGGTGGTTTCACCCCCTTTGAGCTCTTGCGTAACTACAGAAAACCAGTCTTGAACAATCTCAATTCTGAATATGTGGTAGAGTTGTCAGAGAATGTTTTCAGTCTGGGTTTGAGGAATAACGTTACCATACCTGTAGAACATGACATAATTGTTTCATATCTTGATTTATTAATTTCCATAACCATTTGTTACACATCTGATTCGTAGATCTTTATGAGTAGCTGCCTAGTGGAGTGTTATTTTCTGCATTTAATAATAACTGATTATATGAAGATAAGGTGCTATGAATTCTTTCTCTGGAGAAATAGGGCTCAAAGACTTGCAGAATTGTGAGAATGGGGAAAATTATGAAAAAAAATTTGGAGTTATATCGATAATATAATACAAACGTTACTTAAGATACGTTGTGTTCCAGTAATACTCTGCTCCTTTGTAAAAGCAAACAAACAAACAAAAACTATGCATTTTTAATGTGTGGGCAAAAGGTTTAATAAAGTATTTCTCATAATCCAAAATTTACCCTCATCACTCTTATTCATAGTATAAATAGTTACAATTTTGGAGATGTTAGTCTTGCAATATTTATCATTTTAAAAATATAGATCACCTTTGATTAAAAACGTGATACTTTCAAAAATTTAGCCCTTAGGGATACTCACAAAATTGGTATAGCTGTACTTAGAAGAATGTTCATTAGAGCATTATGTGTGAGAATAAAAAATCATGGTCAATCTAAATGTCCATCAATGTGAGATTGTTAATAAGATATCAGATATCCTTGGCAACAGTACTATTGTGGTTTCATGCCTACGAAATGTCAAGAAGCAACTAGTTAATGGACACGGCAACCACTTTGAGTAGATGTTATTAATTTGACATTTTATGGGTTTAGAAAGCAAAGCACAGATAAATTAAGTAACCTGTCAAAGTCACAGAATTACTAATGCTGGGGCTAGGATTCTAATGCAGCTAAGCCATTTGGTCCCAAAGCCCACGATCTTATCCCTTCTACTATGATGCCCATAGAGATTCCAATAATGAGGCAGTTTTAGACAGCTTCAAATGGAAAAGATGTCCAAGAATTATTAGACATAAAAAAATGAAGTCACAAACAGAAGGTATAGTATGGTGTCATTCTGGTAAAAGTTATATACGTATTAGAACACTTGGAGAGGAAATCTGAAGACTTATTCTCCAGGATGTTTATATGAGAGTTTCTGTGGGTGGGAATCTCCATTTCTGTTTTATGTATCTGTAATATTTAGATATGTTATAAAAGTGTATGATAACAATAGATAGTTTTTTAAAATATCAAAATATAATTGGAAAATTAACAACAGCAGTGAATTATTTTATCAACATACGTAGTATTTTCAGAATCTCAAGTGCTGGCAGTCAATTTGGCCTTTTTTTTTTAACAAAGCAGAAACAAATTGTATCACATAGAATGTTCATAATATGGACATTAATTATCACAGTTGGTGTTTGAGGGAGGCTGGTGTTCTATGATAAAGAAAGCTACAACACTGAGAGTTTTTTCCTATATAAGCAAATTTTGCAAGTGATTTGTCTTTTAACTGTTGAATAAAAGCACTTTTTATCAATAGAGTTATACTTATTTTTATTTCACATTCCCTACATTAGAACATGAATATTTATTCTTTTAAAGCTTTTTATTTTTTATGGAAGGGGGATTCTCTCAACCTTTCCAATATATAAAAACACTTACTCACATTTGCACTTATAAACTGCTTACATGGGCAAACGTTGCATTCCAGGATCCTAGGGAGGGAACTTCTGCACTTTATTCTGAAGTTACAAATGATATTTAATACACTACTGGGCTAAGCACTAGGTTTAGGCTGGCTCTAGCCCTACTTTATGCGTTTCAGCATTGAAAAAAAAATCAGTAATGGGTAATGCTATCAAAAATGCTAATCCAAAGCTTTGCTTATGGATATCATATTATTTTAAAAGGTAATAGAGAACATTCCCTGTAATCAAGAGTGAGTTAAGGAAAATGGCATCTAAGGGAGTATGTCAGCCAAACAGAAAACTTGACCCAACACCAAGCTCATTGTCAGAATCACAGCTGCCTCATCAACCAATGAGACTGAAAGGGAGGCAGCCGGGAAGTCAGGTGCCGAGGCTGGAAAGACTCTGTGCCAGACCCATTGGCAGTTGGCCCTTCAGCTGCTGTACAGCCCCGGTAGGGGCCCAGGGGTATTGAATCTGGTTTTGGACCACAGAAGGAGAGTGAAGTGAAGTACAACCAATATTATCAACAGCAAGATCGTCAAGTGAGTCCTGATAATATATTCATGGAAAGATATATTGTTCTGCTTCTAGGTTCTGTAGGGAAGGAGGGCCCAGGGAGAATGCATGTTGCAACTCTGCAAGCAGAATCTACCCCTCTGCCCATAGAAGCTGGTTGCAGTTGTTCAATTTTCCTTTACCTTTTTGATTTCTGCAAGTGGCATGTTTTGGTTGCTAAGGAAGGTCTTGCAAAATATGAGGTGAGACGTCAATACTAACTTTAAAAGGGGAGGTATGGTCAGAAGGGACGTAATACTCAGATTTTAAGAAGCAAATGGATTTTTGAATTTGGCATTATTAACAGAGAGCTGTCATGTTCCTTTCCCTCAACAGAGAAAATAAGTGACCCAAAATAGAAAATAAATGACCCTTTCTGTGATTAGCAACTCACTGTGTTTGTTTAGTGTCAAGAATGCTATTAGTAACTAATAAAAATTTATAATCACGAGATCACCTCCCCAAACAAAAATGAATAAACAGAGAATACATCTTTATAGCAAGTCTAATGACACCTTTGCAGCTAAGGAGTCTGGACCTAGCAGAGTATCCTGCATGCCTAGAGCAGGCATTTCATAAATGTTGAAAAATGAGTGTAGTTTGCTGAATATTGAACTTGCCTTTGCAGTCTATATCCCTCCCCAAATAATCAGCCTGTTGTATGAACTCCAGATTTATATTATTGCACTGTCACTTTGGTGCTGAGATTTGGCATAATTACTTTAGGAAAATATCCCTTATTGATACACTCATTAGTCCACTGTAGTGAGTGGCACCTGATATGGGACCCTAAACCTGATACATTCTCAATAAATGCTTGTTAACCTGAATAGCAGTCACTAGGATTTGTGAGACATTATGGGGAGTATGAAAGACATTATAATTTCTTATCATTTATTTACTTGCTTATTTTTACTTTTTTGAAGATGGGTTTTTAAATTTTTGAAATTTTCCACCAGCTTTATTGAGGTATAATTGATACATAATAATATATATTTAAAGTATACAATATAATGTTTTAATGTATGTACACATTGTGAAATGATTACCATAATCAAGCTAATTAACAAATCCATCACTTCACATAGTTACTTTTATGTGTGTATGGTGAGACACTAGAGGTTTATTCTCTTAGCAAATTTCAAGCACACAATACATTATTATTTAAACTACAGTCACCATGCTGTACATTAGGTATCCAGAACCTATGCATCTTAGAACTGCAAGTTTGTACCCTTTGACCAATATCTTCCCCTTTCCACCAGTTCTTACCTTTTAATGGGAGATATGAAAGGTACAGGACAAATTCAAATGAAATATAATAGAAATATACTAACATATAAATAACTTTGAAAAGTATCATATACATACGCAGACATAAGAGGCATTTGTTGTGGCCAGAGGTTAACTTTCCAGATGGAAGTTATGGAAGAGATGGCTAGAACTTATGATTAATTGCTAACATTCATTAAACAATTTCTACTGGCCATGTACAATGCTTTAGATGTATTGATTATCTTACTTGATTTTCACTACAAACTTAAAGTAGGTAATACTATTTTTTCCATTTTATGGATATGAAAACTAGTGCTCACATTGTCAAATTAATTGTCCAAAATTAGTAGGGAGGCAAGCCAAGGTCTGCACTCAGAAAATCTGGCTCAGAGACTTCATATAAGAACATATAATCATATGAAAAAACAGGAACCTATGGTCATAAATCTTGAAGTCTTGTCACATTCTTCAGGCATAACCAAAGCTGCATATTTAGGACTTAGTTGAGAACTGGGATATCATTCGGCTAAGAGTGTATCTCTAGGAACTCAGTTAACTTTTTGTCCTATTGGGGGCCAAGAAATTGAGACCCCCAAAATATGGTACTTTGGTGTGATGAGTACTTTGAACTGTGGAAATTGGAATGCCTCAGAAACAGCCTCAGAAGCAAAGTCTCTCTCTGACTTTCTCTTGCCTTTCTGTCTCCTGCTCCCCTTTCTCTTCTAAAATGAGTCACAGAAACTAGAATTCCTCCTTCCTTAAGGTGGGTCATAGAAAGGAGAACCTCTTTCCTCCACGCAAATCACAACATGTAGAAATACGACTTTAATCTTCTCCACCTTTCTGTCTAGGACCTGGTCAGAAGAGATTCTCTGAGCTAATATGTCCAATAGTCGTAAGACCTCATGCCAGAGGGCTCCTGCCTGATACCCAGGAGGAAAGAACACAAAGGAGCCAAGAATCTGAGCAGACAGGCCTTGCTGGGTTCCCCCTCTGTCTGTTACTGTTAGATTCTTCATTTTCTATCCAATTGCATTTCAACATGGCTGTCCACTCTTCATGGAATCTAAGATTAAAAATTGACACTTTTCCCTGGGTCTTGGGTCTTCATTCGGAAGGCTCCCGTGCCATGATAAAATAAATTTGCTATGTTCTTGTCTCGTGAACCTGTCTTTGTCGTAGGAGTGTTGGCCGTGACCCTTAGGGGAGTGAGGAAGGGGATCACCCTTTCTGCCCCTGGTCTCCTCACAGCCAGGGTTTGTAGCTCTCCTTTCTTGATTGTCACTATCCTCATGAGGTTCTCCGTCCCTGCTCTTGTAGGAACGCTGCTCCTTCCCATTGCCTACCCTGATGCTCCACATCCATATGCTTTGGAAACAGGCTTAGGGATCACATACACTGTGCTCATGTCTCTGTCTCTGTCAAGTGACTCTGTCTCCAGGACACGTCAGAGACCCAGGCCCTCAGGAGGTGTCAGTCTTTGAGTAAAGCTGAGGTCATGTAGAATTGGCATGGCCAGGTGTGGTGGTTACTTTTCTATGTCAACTTGTCTAGGCCACGATAGCTCGTGTTTGGTTAAACATCAGTCTAGATTTTTCTGTGAAGCTGTTTTTTAGACGTGATTAACATCTAAGTTAGCAGACCTTGAGTAAAGCCGATTACCCTCCATAATGGGAGTATGGAGTTCTCCTCCAATCAGTCGAAGGCCTGAAGAGAAAAGACTGAGGTCTCCTGGGAAAGAGGGAATTCAGCCTCCAGACTGTCTTCAGACTCAAGATATAGTACCAACTCTTTCTTGGGTCTCCAGCCTTTGGCTTGCCCTGAAGATTTCAGACTTGCTAGCCCCCACAATTGCATGAGCCAATTCCTTAAATCTGTCTCTGTCTCTCTCTCTCTTTCTCCACACACAGACCCACACCCACAAACACGCATACATACACACATATATACACACCCAAATATCCTGTTGGTGCTGTTTCCCTGGAGAACCCTGACTAATAGACCAGGGTAGTAGGTTCATGAAGATAGTGACCTTTGATAAGAAAAGGCATTGTGTTCAATATAATGAGAGGCGGTAAGAATGAAAACTAACTAGTTGATCTGAGAAATGAGTGACAAGACTAAGAATACCTTAAATAAATAAACATGAGATTGCTTTGAGTTGGCACATGGAGTATCAGACAGTCAATCATAAGAAAAGTTCCATTATATCTAAAGCTGGTGCTTCCAGAGACAGAAAAACAAGGAGGATGGCTTAGAAGAAATTCAGCTAGTGACAGGGATGGGGATCTTAGTTTTATTCAGCATCTACTAGATATCAGGCCCTTTTGTGTACCTGAACTCATTTAATTATTATAATATCCTGCCTTGTCAGAGCCTGAAATGTAAGGGGATCAAGTAACTTGCAACTGATTTCCTTAGAAAGTAAGTGATGGACTTTCTTTGTGACTACGGATACCTCGAAGTTACTCTTTGCTTGTTCATTGCCTTGCCCTTGCCGCAGAGCTTCTGTACATGTTATTATGCCCTCGGTGTGGACAGCTGCCCCTAGTTCATGCTTCCTCATCTTTTAAATAGGAGCCTGAACACTCTCTTTAAGAACTCATTTTCTATTCTCTCTCAGGCTGGCTCAGAACCCCTTATTTTTGCTCTCCAAGCCCCTAGCGCTTTTTTTTCCTTCATAGCACATGTCATTATGTGTTTGTAGGTGATTACTTTTTAAATTAAATCTCTACAATAGACTGTAAGTTGCATGAAAACAGGGAACTGCATCTCTTTTGTTTATTGTTGTATCTCCAGGGCCTAGTGTACTACTTAGGACATGGTAGTGACTCAATAAATATATGTTGAATAAATACATTTAAATGAATTTGAAATCAAGTATGTCTGAGGGCAAAACTCATGCTCTTTTCCATTGGATCATATTGCTTTTTGATTCTTTCAAGTAAACACTTAAAGATTTCTGACTTTTTTGAAAAGCAATAAGAAAGCACCTGACCTTTTATTCTAAGCTCTATCCCAATTCAAACACTAAAAGGAAGCCCCCGTTCTTTAAACAGTACCTCTATGTTATTTTATTACCAGTGGAATTTATCTTCTCAGGCACAAAACCTTAGAATGTGATCTGGCTTTTCTCTTCTTCTGTTTTACCCCAGCAAACCAGGTTTTAAAACATATATACAAAATGTGTGACAGTGATTTTTCTTGATCTAGGGTAACAGCTTTAAAAGAATCATTAAAACAGGTACCTCAAATATATCTTTGAATAAAGAGTGATTAGTTCAAGAAGAGTTAGAAACACGCAGATGTATGGAAACGTCCTTAATGATCCTGAGTGAGAACATTAGTGAAACCTGTATATTTAAAGCATTCAAACCAAACATATCAAAATTCCATAATCTATGTTTATTGATTATGAATGTCATATAACTATATCTTGTAGGAAATAAAATATTCACACTATTCAACATCAGATTGCATCTCAGTGACATGGGTTTTTGTTGTTGTTGTTGTTGTTTGTTTGTTTGTTTTTTCTTTGAGATGGAGTTTCACTCTTGTTGCCCAGGCTGGAGTGCAGTGGCATGATCTCAGCTCACTGAAATCTCTCCTCCAGGGTGAAAGTGATTCTCCTGCCTCAGCCTCCCAAGTAACTGGGATTACAGGTGTGTGCCACCATGTCCGCCTGATTTTTGTATTTTTAGTAGAGACAGGGTTTTGCCATGCAGACCAGGCTAATCTCAAACTCCTGACCTCAGGTGATCCACCAGCCTCAGCCTCCCAAAGTGTTGGGATTACAGGCGTGAGCCACTGCACCCGACCGAACGTGGGTTTTTAATACCTTAATTCTGCTGGTTTTGGCTCTCCAGGAGAAAGCGCAAAGCTAAACATCAAAGTGTATACAATCAAAGATCACATCTTCTATACTTTTTATTTGCCCTGCCCATTTACTAAAGTGTTTCCAGATTTTGGAAAGTTTAAGCACCACATGTTTCACCACACTGTAGCATCTATTTCAAACTTATCAGGTAACCTGGAACAGTATTCATGTATTAAAGGTTCAGTTTTAAGTTTATACTCTCAGTATCTTGGTAACCCAGCATATATATTTTAAATTTTCCAGTAACACATTTAAAAGATCTTACCTGGGTGTGTTGATCTGGCACGTATCTCTGGTCCCAGCTACTTGGGAGGCTGAGGCTAGAAGATCACTTGAAGCCAGGAGTTTGAAGCTAAACTGTGCTATTATTGTGCCTGCAAATAGTCCCTACACTCCAGCCTGGGCGACAAGTAAGACCCAGTCTCTTGATAAAAACAATACAAAAAACAAAACTGACAATACACAAAATTCAGATGGGACTCAAAATTCAGCTTTGCTTTTCCAGATTCCTATTTTAATTGGTCTAGCCTAAGTATGTGTTCTGTACAAACCTAATTAAACCTTAATAGATAATTCTTTGTCAGTTAGGAATGTGCTCAGCTGTAAGTAACAGAAAAGCTTAAAACATGCATTAAACAAAGAGTTTCCTTATTTCCCTTAGCAAAATGACTGGGGGTAGATAGCTCCTTGGATAAATAGTCTAACAATGTCAGGACAGTTGTCAATACAGTTCTCTTGGCTCATCCCTTGGCCATATTGTCTCATGGCAGCAAGATGGCTGCTGTACTTCTAGACTCAAGAAAAATCCGTATTATCCTTCCCACCACACCTCACTGCATGCATCTGTGTCACATGGCCCTTCCTAGCATCAGAGGAATCAGGAAAGTATTGAGATGAGTGTATTGTTCTTCTCATCAGAATTGGTATTCTTTCACTTTTATTTATTTATTTATTTATTTATTTATTTATTTATTTATTATATTCAAGATTAGTCAAATGAAACAGTAGGAAAAGAGAAGGAACAAAGAAATCTGTAACTGGTTGTGATTAATTAGTTGTAAATACTACTACACTCAAACCAGATTTTTTTTGTTGTTTTGTTTTTGTTTTGAGACAGAGTCTTACTCTGTCACCCAGACTGGAGTGCAGTGGTGCCATCCCGGCTCACTGCAAATTCCATCTCCCAGGTTCAGGCGATTCTCATGCCTCAGCCTCCCAAGTAGCTAGGATTACAGGTGTACAACACCAAGCCTGGCTAATTTTTTGTATTTTTAGTAGACGGGGTTTCAACATGTTGGCCAGGCTGGTTTTAAACTCCTGACCTCAGGTGGTCCTCCTGCCTTGGCTTCCCAAAGTGCTAGGATTACAGGTGTGAGCCACTGCACCCAACCTCAAACCAGGTATTCTTTTTGTGAAGGAAGAAGGAAGAAAACGGATATTGGAGAGTCAATGAATGATGCCTTCCTCAGATACCTTTGAAAACAAACCTTGTTTTGATTGATGTCCATGCCAATTAGTGAAGTCCCATCGTCCAGGTGCAGAGGCTAGATGAGGGTGTGACAAGGGAGGTCCCAGCATGTCTCTTCTCTGTTACCATGTCAAAGAATCCGTCTTTTTATTGTTGGTGGTGGAAGAAACCTTGGCAGTTGCTTACTATAACCCCCCATTTTATTCATGATGAAATAGACAACTAGAGAGCATAAATCAGTCATCAAGATTATAAAATTAGTTAGTGGCAGATCTAGAACAAACCCACAAATTTCCTGATTCAGGCCAGGACTTTTTTTGTGTGCCACACTGTCTCTTTTTATTGTTGGCCTCTTGTTCCTGCATAATTTGTCTAGAGTGGAGATTTGGAATTGTGTCTCCACTGAATTCCCTCTCTTTAGGTGTTCCTCACATTCAAAATCCCACATTCTCCACTGGAATCCCCAAAATTAGTATTTCCAACCCTTCCTTACAGTTGGTTACAGAAATATAAATGTAAGCTAATACGATTTCAATAAGTATTAGTTCTTTTTTTTCTTTTTAGCTGTGACAAGTGGCAGCAAGAGCAATACATGTTAGTTCTAATTCCACATCTTTGCTGTAATTAATGAAAATATGACATTCTACGATTTTAAATTGGGTTCATAATTTCTATTTACCATGTTTTACTTTGTTTTTTTCCCCCATTCTTATTTAATTATTTTTCATGTTCTTTGTTTTTAGATGGGAGTTATATGTTTTGTTTCTATTTTCAGTGGTTTCTCATAGGTTTTTAACAAGCACACTTGACTTGTTTGTTTTAATATCTAATCATTACGGTCTTCCAGTATCAATATATTCTTTCAGTTTTCATTGTTTAACCCTCTGTACTAAGCCATTATTATTTTTACTTCAATATTTACTTGAATGTTTTCTAATTTCTTTGATCATTGCAATTTGTACCTTTCCTTTCTTCTGGTTCAGTGTTCTTACTGAAGTATACCATTGGTGGTTCTTTCACTGAGGAATCTGAAGAAGATGAATGCTACCAGTCTTTATTCAAAAATCTCTTTATCATATTCTTAATCTTTAATTTAGTTGGGTATACAATTCTAAGAATTTTTTTTTCATAGCACTTTGAGGATATTATTCTGTTTCCTGCTGGTTCTGTTTTTGCTGACAAAAATTCTGTTTCAGTCTAACTTGTTCTTCAAATAATCTGAGTTTTCTTTGTGGTTGTTTTTAATATATAGGTGTGTTTTTAACTTTAGTATTATTTATGTTTACTATGATGTCTCTAGCTATGAATTTACTTTCATTTATTTCGTGTCTCCCTAACTCTCATTGGATAATGTTTGACCATCTTATTCTTTCCTTCATGTCTCTTAGCATTTTTTTTTTTTTTTTTTTTTAATTTGAGATGGGTGTCTCACTGTGTTGCTTAAGCTGGCCTCGAATTCCTGGGCACAAGTGATCCTCCGGCCTCAGCCTCTTAAGTAGCTGGGATTACAGATATGAGCCAATATGCCAAGTTTTTAGCATTTAAAAATTATATATATGTTTATCTACTTATTCTGTACTAATTGGAAGTAATTTATTTAGATCTATCTTCCAGTTCACACATTAGTTCTTTAGCTACTGATTAGCCTGTCCATTAAGGATTTTAATTTTAATAAACATACTTCTCACTTCCGCAAGTTTTATTTGGCTATTTTTCAAATTTGCCTTTCCTTTTTTCATTATGTTCTGTTCTTTCATTTTTATGGTGATTCTGTCTTTTATCTACTTTATCATTCTAAGCATACTTATTTTATGGTGTCTCTCAGACTGTTTTATGACATTAAGTTATTAGGGTTCTAATCCTCCTGTTTCTTGAGTCTTCTGACTTTCCCTTACGAAAAATTGCTTGTGTGGCTTATCATTTTTGTAGTTTGAACTTTTCTTCCTCTGTGGGATTCTTGGACACACCAGGTTGTGTCAGTGACCCTAAACATAGGTTTTGGGGTTTGCTTTTGTCAAGTTTATTTCCTTTATTTGCACATTAGATTCTTTATTTGAGATTTTAAAATAACTCAGGACTATGAATGCATACTCTCTATGTGCATGAGGTGCATCTGAGGGAGTTTTAATATTTGCTGATTTTTTTTCTTCTTTTGTAGCAAGCAGAAACAAATTTCCTTGTTGCTTACTTGAACTACTGTTTCTCACATTTACTGTGTCTGTTCATGTGCTCACTACTCTAACTATACTTTTTCTTTATTCTGATGCAGGGAAGTTTATTCTGTCTTTCTAACTCAACTATGTATTCCATTTTTTTTGTCAATTTCATCCAGCATTTCCATGAGTTAGAGGAGAAAGTTGTTTGTGTTAGTTTGGCTTGCTGTGTTGCTAGAAACAAAAAGCTCATATTATCATTGTTATGTATTAATTTGACCAAAGCACTATGTATTAAAAGACTGCTGCCATTCTTACTATTCTTGTCATTTTTAGGTGATTTTTAAGAACAGAATCGTATGATTTCTGGGATCAAATCCACAGCTAATCCAAGTTGCAACATTTCCATATTGTTTTTGATGACTGGGTTTCATACTTAGATTACATTCATGGCATACAGATGGAAAGAAATAGCTTTTATAAATTGATATCTATCACGCACTATTTTGAATTACTTTGACCAAAACAATGTCAGAATTTTAGCTATAGAGTTTTTGAATATTTATTTTTCTTCATTCCTTTATGATGCCTATTTTAATTTTATCTGCATCCACCCTTTTCTTCTCCTGTTATAGCCCCCAAATTGGAAGAGGTGAAAGGAAGACAGTGAAAGAATCTGTGAGAAATAACAGAAAAAAAAGTTATAAATTGGCAGAAGGAGAGAAATTTTAAAAGATTAAAGAGAAGAGAAAATACAATGATGGTATCCCAAAAGAGCACGAATAAAGAAGCTATGGGTCAATGCAAACAGAAAGGGGCGGGAGGTGCTAGATAGAGAAAGTGAGCGCATTGGGGGTGATGAAGAAATAGCAGAACAGCATCCTTGGTGCCTACTGGGTGCTGGATGTACGTAGTCCTAGGCACTTTCCAACCTTACTTCCAATGTAGCTTCAACAAATGCATGGACTGTAAATAAGTATTCCATTTGGTAAATCAATTAAGTCAGATAAGTGAAATAGCTCATCCAAGATCTGAAGAGTGAGTAAAAACCAGAGCCAAAATTCACCCCAAATCTGTGTGCTTTCATCAAAAACTAGGGCGGGCTTGGAAAGGTCACTCTGCACCCTCGCTGGAGCGGAGGCCAGATGCCTTACTTCTTTCTTATCTTTGCCAGCTAATTACATCTCTGATTAGTGTGGGACAAAGGAAAATGCACAGAACAGAAGCCTGACGGGTGAGAAGGGAATGGCTGGGAGAAAGGAAGATGATTCATTTATAAGCTCTTTGTCCTCTAGAAACGCGGTAGGCCTCCTAGGAGGAAAATCTGTGTCTATGGAGACAAGTTGGGCCTTGAAGAAAGCGTCACCCAGAGGCAAAAGGGAACAGAAGAGGTGCAGCCTTTTCAGACCTCCCTACCTCAGCAAGCCACAAAAAAAGTCATAAAAGCCCTTCAGATTTCTTCCTCTTCACTCACAGCATTGCATACTGGCCTGTCCAGTATTGCCCTGTCAGACCCCGCCTCTTTTGAGAGCAGCATATTAACCAGCTAGGGTTTCTTGAGCCTCTAAGAGGTGCATAGGACTCTGTGTCACATCTTGTTTAAGACCAGAACAGCACTTTGGGAGGCCGAGGTGGGTGGATCACGAGGTCAGGAGATCGAGACCATCCTGGCTAACACGTTGAAACTCCATCTCTACTAAAGATACAAAAAATTAGCTGGGTGTGGTGGCGGGCGCCTGTGGTCCCAGCTACTCGGGAGGCTGAGGCAGGAGAATGGCGTGGACCCGGGAGGCGGAGCTTGCAGTGAGCAGAGACCGAGTGCCACTGCACTCCAGCCTGGGCGACAGAGCGAGACTCTGTCTCAAAAAAAAAAAAAGACCAGAACAACTGAAATAGGGTGTGGGCAACACTCATCAAAAAACTGGTATTAGGCAGCAATTTAAAAACAAAACAAATACCCTTTTTCCACTGATGACACTGAGTATCATGTCTCCACGTTGCTATAGGGGGATGAAAGTCGTGTCCTGTACAGGGTGAGGGAAACTCACGTTGTCGTTAAAGTTCAAAAGTCAAAATCCCCTTCCTTTTTAAGAAAATATTTTAAAACATTCTTGCTACTTTTTTTTTAAAAAAAATCACCATTTCCGTTGTGTGATTTTTTTTTCCAGAGATGGAAGTAAAGGTCATTTTTAATTCCAGAATTCTAGTTTAGTGTTATCTCGAATCAACTCTCGATAAACCCATCATTTAAAATGGTCCATTCTAATTAGAGACCAGTTTGAGGCTTTTAACCGGCTCTGTCTTAGGTGCATGTAAAGCCTGCTAAATATTTCGGGGGGCGGGTGAACTTCCCTTTACAAATCTTAACTTGTCTACACTTTTGAACTCCATTTCCGTTTTAAACTACCTAGGTTAAAAATTCAGCCCCTACGGAGAAGGGCACCTGTATTTGCTCACCCTATTATGCAGCTATTCTGAAATGCGTTGCAGCTGTCTAAATTAGCATAATTAAGTCCACATCAATTAAAAACCTCAATCACCTCTCTCCCCTTCACATGTAGATGATGACATTTGTCTAAGGTGGGAAGTAACAAAGAAACTTTTTACCCGTTGAAGACCTGGCTGAAAAGGAGGGTAATCGGATTGATCTATTGTCCCAGGTTTACCTTAACACTAGGAGAAGTGGTCAATGAATGCCGCCTGGCCAAAGTAGGATGTAGTTTGCATTTCAATGCCCCTAGCACGCAGGGCCGGCCACTGGAGATGCGCATTTTATAACAGGCCTCTCCTCTAGTGCTCTTTAGCCTCCAGTAATGAGGATAAACAAAGCACCATTATGACTTTGGTGGTGCTAGCTGTTATTTTTAAACTGGGGAAGCCTAGTGACCTCAGGATAGTGACAAGACTACACCGTGTGGTGCTGGCAAAGAAAATTCCTAGAGATGAAAACTGACGTGGGGTCCAGGGGTTAATTTCTGGAACAGACAAATTTGCATACAAATGAAAAATGATGGGATTTCTGTTCTCCTAAATTTTCAATGTCGTCAGCATCAAACAGCAGCCTGTGCTCCCTTGCCGTTTGAAGAATACTCATTACTTTAGAAGAAGGGGCACCTTGTTTGGTGTTCAACTCAATGCGGGTCAGTGACTTAATTTGTGCAACTTCTTGGAGACTGTGAGTTTTCTGTGCATCTTTGTAATTCTTCTAAATATGGCTTGAGTAATATTTATTTTTATAGTTATAGACTTTTCTGAGTAAACCCTAACCCGTGGTTGACTTCCTTTGAGCATTCACCCTTTTTATCCTCAGAAGGTGTTTAACGACACGTAGCTGACTTTTTCTTTGTACGAGATTGCAGAGGAGGACGAGTTGGTCTATGTCACAAGTTACTAGATACAAGAGATATAGGACACGACATTGCTTATGATTTTCCCCAAAGCATATGAAATTTCTTCATCCTGACTTTTAGTTATTTGTGCTTTTTTGATGACACAATTCATACCTCCTCGTTTTTATAATTTTAGTGTCAAAAGACAAAATTATAACAAATTTAGAGATCAAATAGGCTTTCATTCGTCATTCATTAATCTAGCCGCATTCCATCTAAATATTTAGAAAAGGCGCTCCAAGCAGAGAAAGTTGGCTTTATACACAGAAAAGGGCTGAAGAAAGCAGACACAGAACCAGAAATGGGTTGGTCATTTCAAAGTTACTTTCCTTAGTGCTGAAACAGAGGGCCTGTTCTTATCATGCTGGCTCAGGTAAATTAGGTTCATTCTGATTGGTTGCTGTGAAGCTGCTGGTTTTTTGCTTGTGTGTGTGTGTGTGTGTGTGTGTGTGTGTGTTTTAAACTGGCTCCTTTAAAATTTCAGTTTGATTGTGTGGCATCTAGCATGAGTAACTCTATTCTGGTTTGCTCTGGTCTGCTAGGACCTAGTGCAGGAGCTCCGTTCAAAACAATGGTCTCCCCTAAATGTCATTTAACATTAGAAAAATATAAATATGCAGAAAGAAGAGAATAAAAATCCTTGAGTCCCAGTTCCTCGAGATGACTGCCAGGTAATAATTTTTAGTGTGTATTCTTTCTCATCCCCTTTTCCCATCTGTTATTGCTTTTAAGTATTAGCACGTTGAAGGCAGGGAGGTGGTCTGGTGTGCTCTGAGCTAAGGCTGTCCTCAAGGAAATGGTGCTGGTGGCAACTTTTAATGAGACAGTCCCTCTCTCCCACTTCTCCACGATAGCACTAGTTATCTATGAGACCCTAGATAACTTTCTGAAAGCCCTCAATTTTCTTTTCTGAAATACAGATCACTCTAGATGCTGCTATAAATTAATGATTGCATCATGCATGAACTTCAGAAAACTTACAAAAGGAGAAAGTCCCACTTCCGGGATCTGAAACGTTTAAAAAATCCCTTAAAGAAATAGTATTGAGGCAGCTGAATTGCTGTGATGTATAAACCATAAAGGCAGCGTAACAATGTGTAGAACAGTAAAATGTATTTGCTTAACCTAGAACTTCACGTGCATGTATAGTGGATCATATATATCTCTGGCCTAATAAATACCTTTAACATAAACGTGAAGAATTTATGCCCTGAAGTTTCTTATCAATTAAATTATTTTTATTGTTATTATGACTTGCCAAAGAGGGATTTGAAGCCAACAAGCAAAATATTTCAAAGTCCAGATGTCCTGTTTAGACAAGGCATTTTATAGTGATTCCAGTCTGTTTTCACCTAACCTCATGTAGTCAATATCACAAAGATATAATTAGAAAATTGGGTACAATATTTAGCCCTGGTCGCTGTGTGATGGAATTGTTTGACTGCTGAGTAACTGAAGCTTGTTTGCATCCCAGTGTGTTGTGAAGGCAAACTTCAAAGAAAATATTATATCTCCCAACTCCAGCTCCTGAGTGTCTTGGAAGTATAATACAGCAAGGCTTAAAACTCCCTGCTGAGGAAAGGGCAATTTGACACTGAAACTACTGTTAAATCGTTATTGAAACACTGGTTTGCAAAAGAGTTCTTATTACATAAATATAGTTAAAGCCTTAAAAAGCAGGGGGAAAATACACCCAAGTCATAGGAAAAAAATGGGGGAGAAAAGTCTTTAAAGTTGGACAGTATGTGTTGACAAAATTTGGAGAATTTAAAACATGTATCTACACATTTATTTTATAAATTGTACATAAGACTGGCTCCTTTTCCAGTGCAAAATCAAATATTTAGATTTGCACAAACCTATGGAAGCCAGATTTTAGACAAAAAGGGATTTTTTTGTCAGACTGTCAGTCTCTGAATTTCATCACAATCTGTTCAGCTGTTTTTGTTGCAGGCAGGCGTAAAACGTACTGGGTAAGTGTGTGTTTGTATTTATTATTAAAATGGGGATGCTAAATCCTGCTTTCGAACAGTCCTCACATTCTTTAAGTCTGTACTGGTCATAGAGAAGCAGAATCATGATGTGTGTGTGTGTAAGTCATACATGAAGGTGAGGGAGCTGGTGCAATGGCAAACACCCATGGCAGTGACTCTTTGCAAAATTAAGTTTCTGAGCATTTTAAAAATGACCCCGGCATTTTGCTTCAGTAACTTTTCCTGCACTTACAAGTACTAATTCTTGCCTTGAAGAGGGATGGGGAAATGATGTTTTGGTGGCAGATCTAAATAAGTTTTATTCAATGTCATGATTCCTTTATCCCATCCTCTGCACTAATCTAAAAATAATAACTGGGGTTGACAGTTTCAACAGCATTTAGTGTACATGTATGATTGTATGCAAAAATTGCTGAAAAGAATATTGACGATAGAACTTGAACCTCCAGTAGGTGAGACATTATAGTAAAAAATAAGCACATGTCAAATCATATAGAATTTTATGAAGCAAATTCTTCCTTTAGCCAGGGCTTTTTGATACATAGCACTTGATGTACAGAACCTCACCTATTGGAAATGAGATGAAGCCGGTATTTCCCTCGATGTTTCCCATGGTGACTCACACCTGAAATCCCAGCACTTTGGGAGGCTGAGGCAGGTGGATTCCTTGCGCCCAGGAGTTTAAGATCAGTCTGGGCAATGTGGTGAGACCCCATCTCTACAAAAAAAGTGCAAAAATTAGCCAATGTGGTGATGCATGCCTGTAGTTGCAGCTACTTGGGAGGCTAAGGTGGGAGCATCATCTCAGCCCAGGTAGTTGAGGCTGCAGTGAGCCGTGACTGAGTCACTGCACTCCAGCCTGACAGAGTGAGACCCCGTCTCAATTAAAAAAAAACCCAAACAAATGATATTACCCTTCATAAATGAAGCTCTTTTGCAAAAAGATGATAATACAGTCGTTCCTAATTGGATTTACTAAGACAATGTGAACATTTGTCTATTTTCATGTTTTAAAGATCTACAATAGAAATTTTACCTTTAACTGAGGGTATTAGTCATCTATGGCTGCCATAATAAAATATCTCGGACTGGGTGACTTAATCGGCAGAAGTGTATTTCCTCACAGTCTGGAGGCAGGAGGTCTAAGCACTCCTGGTTTGAAGACAGCACATTCTCGCTGTGCTGCTACATGGCCTTGTCTCGTGTGAGCGGAGGGAATATCTCTGGTGTGTCTTTTCCTCTCTTATAAGGACAGTGGTCCCATTGGATTAGGGTCCCACCCAAATGACCTCACTTAACCTTAATTACCCCCATTCAGGACCTATCTCCAAATACAGAGACATTGGGAGTTGGAGCTTCAATATACGCGTTTTGTAGGGTACAAGTCAGTTTATAACACTGACATAAACCCATAGGCTCACTGGAGCTCTAAATCTCTGCTTCTGGCCAGCTTTATATCAACTCAGTGTAAGAGTCATCTCCACATTCTGATCAGAAGTTCTGATTTGAAATTTTTTATGTTTATGATTAATAACATATGGGAAAAACGAATGCTTGTTGCTCTATAAATGTGGTTTGGTCGATAAATTATTTCTAAACATAGGGTCTTTGAAGAAAAAATAATTAAAGGCATTCTTGGTGGTTAAAAGGGGTTGGGAGTCACTGGAGAGTCTACTACCTGCCTTCAGAGGTGGATTTAACCAGGGAGTCCCTTGAGATCACATTCAGCTTTCAGAGCTGAGAGTCTGTGTCTGAGTGGAAAGAAGTAGACTGTTTCTTCTCTGCTGTCACACCACAACAATCAACACAGATGACTTCTGTGACCAAATGTGTGTAGGATTCCCCCTCACCCCTCTACACTAAGCAAGCCATCACTTCTACAGGGGACTTCAGCCAGGTGTCCTCTAATTCAATTCAATCCCAGCACCATCAACCTGGAGTTAGTGATAGATCCCATAGGGTGAGGTGCTCCCACAAGACTGCGGCCACTTCCGATGCCAACTGCAAGCCCCAGGTTAGTTTCCCTGTGCTTCAGAACCACTGGCTATAAATTGGGGTTCCTATAACCCCCTCCTTGGATTCAATTAATTTGCTAGAGTGGCTCACAGGACTCAGGGAACACTTTACTTCATTCACTGGTTTATAAGAAAAGATATTATAAATAACACAGATGAAGACAGGCATAAGGTAAAGTATAGGGTTAGGGGTGTGCAGCTTCCATGCCTTGTCCAGGGACACCAGCCTCCAGGAAACTTCATGTGTTCAGCTATCTGGAAGCTTTCTAAACCCTTTAGTTTTGAGTTGTTATGGTGGCTTCATTACCTAGGCATGATGGATTAAACGAATGTCCATTGGCCATTGGGGATCAACTTAAACTTTGGCCCTCTTAGCTCCCCAAAGGTTGAGGGGGAGTAGGGCTGAAAGCTCCAATCCTCTAATCTTGTTTTGGTCTTTCCTGTGACCAGCCCCATCCTGAAGCTACCTAGAGGCAGCCAGCCCCAGTAAACTCAATAACATACTTTGGAGATTCTAAGGATTTTAGGAGTTGTATGTCAGGAAATGAGGTTGAAGAAAATATATGTGTTTTGCAATATCAAACTATGAATTCAGGTTGTACTTACAATTATATCTAAAGAATGAAGAATTATATGGTACAGAGAACCCATTGAAATATAACAAAGTAGTTCTCCCTCCAAATTTTTAAAGAAGTGACTATTGCTACCAGATTTACAAAGAATAATAAAAATTCCCAATCCTGGCTGTGTACTCGAAGACTGGTTGCCTGGGTGCTCACCAATCCCATTTCCTCTTCTGGGGCACACAGGGAGACTCCATTTCCCAGGCTCCTTCAGGCTGGGCCATGTGATTAAGTCCTGGCCAATTGGAAGTGGATGGAAATGATGTGTGACAGTTCTAGGACTGGCTATAAAACTGTGTGATTTTTCATAATCTTTCTTCTCCTTCAATAGCAACAATGGAGGCCATGTATTGAAATCATGTGACACGAAGAGCCTGAGTTTTATAGTTATCACCTGAAAGAAGAATTCAGAAAAACTCTGATTTTAGGGGGAACAAAAAATAAACTTTATTGTGAATCCACTGAAATTTGGGGATTGTTTGTTACAGCAGATAACATTGTCTTTACTAATATAATACTAAGAAAAAAATTTTAAGAATTTTTGACAGCAACCTAAGTTTTGTCTATTGAAAGATACATACTGTTTAAGAAATACTATTCAAAAATCCAGAATTTCCATTTGCCTAATCATCTTAAGAAGTCTAACGCAGTTGCTATCATTGGATCACTTTTGTCTCCCACAGCAAGATTCTGGTCAGAATCTTTCTAAATTGACTATTAGTTAGTGTTTTCCACTAGGCACACCCACAAATCACAACAGGGCTTCAGACTTCAACCTGTTTCCATCTTCGATAATATCAAATGCTGGGAAAATTGATTTAAGGTCCTGATTAGATGCCACCTATACTTTCCCCTTTCCCCTAAATTATACCCTGCTGAAAACTCTGTATCTTCTGAATTCCATTTGTCTAGGAAAATCACTGTGTATGTCAGGTTGTGCCTGATGTACCTACCCTGTGAGTTTGCAGTGGCTGCTGAGGGCAGTGTGTTGTAACGGACTCAGAGGTGGTGACTGGGTTCATTGGAATTCTCTTTGTCTGCCAAGGGCCAGAGAGTGGGGAGTAAAGGCTGGTGTGTCACATCGTTGCCCATCACTGGCTAACCCTGCGTTTCAGAATATTAAACACAGCATCTACCTTGGTTAGGGTCCAGTCCTGTTGAAAATGGTGAAACCCATCTAAGGCCATACCCTTGATCCAATAAGTACCGTTCTATTGTGCAGCAGTTGGTTGCTATTTTTGGAGCTGTGTTCATTTAGGTCAGACTTACACTAATTTGTTGGGCTCATCTCCAATCACCATTGAAGATGGCATTGTGTAATATCTGCTATATAGAGTTTAGAGTTCATGAACATGCTAACAGATTCTGTGCCTTCTATTAGAATGCCAAAGGTGATGGTAGGTTTTAGTCAGTGAGCATTGTCATAGACTGTTGATGGGGCTGTACATTGCTATAAATTTTCTGTAGTACAATCTAGTTATGTGCACCAAAATGTAAAGTATATCTACACTTTGACTCAGTAACTGTACTTTTTGGACTTTATCCTAAAAATACAAGTGGATGTTTACATATAAGGATATCAACTACAGCCTTGTTTTTAGTACCAATATCCATCATTAAAGGACGGGTAGAATAAATTATAATATACTCATATAATGGAACACTATGCAGTCTTTGAATTAGATAAGGCAGACCAATGTGGCATGAAAAGCTATTCTTGATACAATGTAAAATAAAGAATGCAGGTTGTAGAACAGTTTGCACAGTATTAATTTGTCTAATGTGCAGCTCATAGAGAAGTGCATATTATTATTCTATCTAGTGTATTTATGAAAGCCTTTTATGATAAAAATATCATAAATAGTAAATGCTGGAAGTACATATTCCATATGTTAAAAAGAGATTACATTTTTAGGATAGAATGGAAACAAGGAGAGTGGCATGGTTGAGTCAGCTGAACATTACATACTTCTGCATTGTTCAATTTTTTTCAATTACCTTTTTATCAGCAAAAGCAGTATAATTATTTTATTCCGAGAAGAATAAAAGAAACATTAGAAGCTAAGAATTCCTCTATTTTCTTTAAAATAAAATCCTAATACAAGAATTCAAAAATCTATAGAAGATGCATAGATTCTCCTAATATATATATTGAAGTTTACCTTTATGGGAAAACAATCAACCTAAGGAAATTGGAGGCAATCGGCCAGGTGTGGTGGCTCACACCTGTAAATCCTAGCACTTTGGGAGGCCGAGGCAGGCAGATCACGAGGTCAGGAGTTCAAGACCAGCCTGACCAATATGGTGAAACCCCCATCTCTATTAAAAATACAAAAATTAGCTGGGCGTGGTGGTGTGCACCTGTAGTCACAGCTACTCAGGAGGCTGAGGGAGGAGAGTTGCTTGAACCCGGGAGGTGGAGGTTGCAGTGAGCCGAGATCTCGCCAGTGCACTCCAGCCTGGGCAACAGAGCGAGACTCCATCTCAAAAAAAAAAAAAAAGAAAAAGAAAATGGAAGTAATCATGGTCTGCATTGGGAAGTCTGGTTTTTTTTTTTTTTTTGAGACGGAGTCTTTCTCTGTCCCCCAGGCTGGAGTGCAGTGGCGCGATCTCGGCTCACTGCAAGCTCCGCCTCCCGGGTTCAGGCCATTCTCCTGCCTCAGCCTCCCAAGTAGCTGGGACTACAGGCGCCCACCACCTCACCTGGCTAATTTTTTTGTATTTTTAGTAGAGACGGGGTTTCACCGTGTTAGCCAGGATGGTCTCGATCTCCTGACCTTGTGATCTGCCCACCTCGGCCTCCCAAAGTGCTGGGATTACAGGCTTGAGCCACCGCGCCCGGCCGGGAAGTCTGGTTTTATATCCAAATTTTTGTGGAAGTTTCCTATTTCTGGAGAATACTAGGTGATGTATCAAATGACAAGAAAATGAAGTAAAAAGTAGAGAACCCCATCAAGAAGGTTAGCGTGTGTAGTGGGTGGCACAGCTATAGATTTTTACCTGCCTGGATTCTGTTTCCCCTTCTTCTGTAATAGACATAATAATGCCAGCTGCTTCCCATATTTTAGTGGTTCAGTGGGCCCTGCTCTATTCTGGCCAGTGGGTAGACATGGGACTGAAGCTACATCCATGAATCTCTACTAAGAACTGAACTTTTGTACACAGTTACACAGGGAATAATTAGAGCTTCTTACATCCCCAGAAGCCTAGTTTTGTTTTGTTCTGTTTATTTGTATTTTAACCTTTCCAAGGCCTTGTCATTCACTTATTCAACAAGTATTTATTTATGCCCAGTACTTGGCAAAATAGTAAAATATCCTTGTCCTAATATTCTACTGAAGACAGCCAATTATAAATACAAATCAGCAAGCATAAAGTCTACGAGACAATCGTAAGTGCAAAGGAGAGAAAACAAAGGAAGGCAGGAAGATAAGTTCACTGTTGGATTAGGATTCACTTTTTTTTTTTTTTTTTTGAGAAGGAGTCTCGCTCTGTCGCCCAGGCTGGAGTGCAGTGGCGCAATCTCGGCTCACTGCAAACTCCGCTTCCCAGGTTCACGCCATTCTCCTGCCTCAGCCTCCCGAGTAGCTGGGACTACAGGCGCCCGCCACTACACCCGGCTAATTTTTTGTGTTTTTAGTAGAGACGGGGTTTCACTGTGTTAGCCAGGATGGTCTTGATCTCCTGACCTCGTGATCCACCCGCCTTGGCCGCCCAAAGTGCTGGGATTACAGGCATGAGCCACCGCTCCCGGCCAGGATTGGCATTTTAAGTAGACATCAATGAAGGGCTCTCTGAGAAGGTGACGTATGAGAAAAGACCAGAAGGGGGTGTAGGAGTGACCCACACAGAGATCCGGGGAAAGCTCTGGAAATGCAGAGGTCTGAGGTGCACCAGGCATGTGTGAGTGGAACAGAGGGAAGGAGGAAGGGTAGCAGGTGGCAAGGTCAGAGAGGTCTGGGGCTGGAGGCAGATCACATAGGGCCACATAGGGCAGAGTAAAGATATGAGCTTCACCTCTGCAAGAGATAAGAGCCGCTGATAGGTTTCAGTGGAAACATGACATTACTTGACCAACATTTAAACACGATCTATCTCCATGAGGTTGAAAATAGCCCGAAGAAGGGCTGGGGCAGAAGTGGAGAGACCAGTTAGGAAGCTCCCACATTCATCCAGGTGAGGGATGACAGTGGCTTGGAACAGAGCGGCAGACCTTGAGGTGATGAGAAACAGTGGGATTCTGGAAATGAAGTTGACCTTTGAACGACATGAGTCTGAACTGCGTGGGTCCATTTATACACGGATTTTTTTCAACCAAACACAGATGAGGGGTGAGAAATATAATATATATTTCTATACAGAGGGCTGACTTTTGGTATACATGGTTCCACAGGGCCACAGCAGGACCTGAGTATGCATGGATTTGAGTATACATGGGGGTCCTGGAACCAATCCCCTGAGTATACAGAGGCATGACTATGTTCTGTTTATCAGCTTTCCTTTGACTCTACCAGAAACTCCATGTACTGTCTATTTTTCTTTTCAAAGCTAGACATTTTGGATTTTTATTCTTGCAACTCAGGAACACCAACAGATTCAGAATGTCCATAAATAATGGGAAAAACAAGATGCTTTTACTAACTCTGTGACCCTGGGTAAATGGCTTAACTCTCTGCATCTCATTTCTTCATCTGTAAAGTAGGAAAGTAATAACAGATTGAACCATATGAAATTGTCATTTTGACAGGTCAGAAATGGTCAAATATTAACACTTTCATATGGCTCACCTCTAAGCCATACCGTGTTTGTTGTCTTGAGGATTAAATAAGCTAATACAGGTAAAACACTTAGAACCATGTCTAGCGCATCGTAAGAGCTAAGTGTTAGTTGTTATTGCTCTTATTATTATCAGTGCTCTACATTTCCAACATTTTTTCACATTCCTTTTCTAATTCAGTCCTTGTGACAGCTTAGTGGGACAGGCAGGGCAAGCAGCATCACTCACATGCTCAAAAGAGCCTTCTGCAGCACTTTAGAAGGTGTCTGTTCACACATCATGCCATTTGATTCTCACAACAACCCCATGTGGTATGAAGCACACGTATTCAAGTCTGCTTTGTGTATTCAAATAATGAAATAATAAGAAAATAAGTAGTTCATATATGTTTGATTTATTTCCCCCAATAATAGGATAAGATTGTTATGTGTTACCCTCACATGGATATTTTAATTGATGAGATGCATGAAAGCAGAGTTCGGAGCTCTCGATCTTTAAGATCCAGTTCAGTGATCATGTCCTGCAGGCTCCAGAGCTCTTCGCTCCCATCTGTTGGTGGAGAGCGCTGCTCTGTGAACAGTACATGTGGTGTTCTTGCCTTTCTGTGTGTCCTACCGCCTCTGCTTGGACTCCCTGTTTGTCTCTGATTTCTGCCTGCTCGTAGAGTATCAGACACAAAGTGGCTGGCCAATAAATGGTTAAAAAATGAACAAAGAACTAAGTAAAGGAATGAATGAATGATGATTATTTGGTTTATTTATTAGGAAACCAAGACCCTCATAGTGAAGTGAATTGCTTAATTTCAACACAACTACGAAATGAATTAGCCAAGAGTCACGCCCAGGTGGTGGAAAATCATGTCCAGAATGCCATCCAATGTGGCATGAAACTTCAGACCAAAATGAAACCGTAGGTGTGCTCAGCTTGGAGTGTGCCTACAAGACGAAAACCCACCCCAGATGGCATATCCAATTTAATCAACATCACCTGTGAGCCAAACCGAACAGTAAATGTTAAGACACGATCACTAATAATGGGGACCTGGAATGTAGCCAGAATTAAAACAATGATCTGCTTAACAATCCCTCTGGGCTGGATGCATGTGGGGAACGGATAAATGCTGGATATCGAAACAGCTGCTCTATGGCAAACTGAAATGGGGCAATCATAGATAGCAAAGGGAGAAGAAACACTTGAAAGTTGTCTTAAATAAAGTAGCGCTTTAAATAATGTGTGACCTAGCTGTGGCCTTTTGAGAAGCAGCCACCACGCACAAACTACCCTGGCGTGCATCTCTAGAGAATGAGGTGGCTTTGGGTGAACAAAGCCTATGGAAGTAGAAAAGGCAATGACGGCTGGTGCCACCCGTCCCGATACACAGATTGTGTTAATCCAAACTAACACTGGGAATCACCTCAGAACACAGAGGCCAGTCATCCAAATGGAAATCCCATGGGTCACCTCTTCCTGAAATCTGCCTCCTAAATATGACCATTTTCTGCAAATGCCTTGTAGCCATTGTATAAAATCCCATGTCTTTCATATACTGTCTATTGTCTAATTATTTTAAAATTATGATTACATGGTGTCTTCTCCTCAGGATCACAAATTGCCTTAGAACAGAAACCAAAGTTGATGTTCAAAATAAGTAATCACCAGCATGGCACAGGCCAAGACCAACCAGAATGCTAGTTTGTAACACCATCCTGGCTGGTCCGGCCATTGCCCCCCTTCTTTTCGGTTGATGACTTTAAACTAGGAAGTATAGTAGGACTGTAAACAAAGGACTTCCTGATTGATTGATTCCCCATGTTCATTTTTGTACTTGTCTGTCATTTGGGGAAATCCCATATCAGTGTGTAATTTATCATCCACACAACTGTATTAAAATAAGCATGCTAATTACAGACCTAGGAGTAGGGACTGAAAAATAAGCAGGCAAACAAGTAAAGAATCAGTTGTTCAAAATAAAATTTTCATGTATTTAATAGTCATTTTGAAATACATACTCTCTGTTACTGTGCTTATCCTTGGGAATACAGATAAAAAGAATGTATTTACTTACAGAACATATAGTTGAGTAGAAATACACATTTCACCACTGCTACCATCAACTATAATGTGTCCAAATGTTTTAAGAATAAGTTGTTATAACTTTTTGTATTGATATGTAATATTTGGACACATTTATGGGGTACATGTGATATTTTGTTACATGCACAGAATATGCAATGATCAAGTCAGGGTATCTGGAATATCCACCACCTCAGGTACTTATCATTTCTATTTGTTGGGAACATTTCATGCCCTCTTTCTAGCTATTCTGAAATATACAATACATCGTGGTTAACTGTAATCATCCCCTATTCTAATTGAAACATTAGAGCTTATCTCTTCAATTGAACTGTATGTTTGGACCCATTAACCAACCTTTTTCATCTCTCCCCCATTATAATTATTTTAACAGCTGTAAGATCACTGTAGAGTCAGTAAGCATAGTTGAATTTCATGTGTATAAACATCGGATCGTCTCCTCCAAACTTCCTCTTGCAGGAATTCCTATCACAGCTTCCCTGAGAGGAGGTTAGCAGATTTGACTATTCACAATAGTTGGGAGAGGGGCTATTGCCTCCTAAAGGAAGCTACATGTTTTTAATTAAAAGAATGTTCATATTTTTAAAAAGCAGTTTGCAAGATATTCTATAATTGTGGATTTTCCCTACATGCCCTTCTTGAAACCATTTACTATGAATTTAGGTAAACTGCCTCTTCAGATCCAAGAGATTTTTAACCTATAACAAAATGTCTTCTGATTTTGATCCTTAAATAGGAGAGATTTATCAAGTGTAACTTTCACTAAATCTCAGTAGCCATAGGATTACATCTGATGAAAGGGCATTTATTTATTTAGAGATGGAGCCTCACTCTGTTGCCCAGGCTGGAGTGCAGTGGCGCGATCTCGGCTCACTGCAACCTCTGCCTTCCGGGTTCAAGCGATTCTCCTGCCTCAGCCTCCCGAGTAGCTAGGACTACAGGCACCCACCACCACGCCTGGCTATTTTTTGTATTTTTAGTAGAGATGAGGTTTCACCGTGTTAGCCAGGATGGTCTCAATCTCCTGACCTCGTCATCCGCCCGCCTCGGCCTCCCAAAGTGTTGGGATTACAGGCGTGAGCCACCGCATCCCGCCGTGAAAGGGTATTTATATAGCAGAAAAACTTCAGGGTAGCAAAGGAAATTGTCATCCCTTTCCCCTTGTCCTCATTTATTTCGATCTTTTGAACCCAGTTGGTAAGTTGTTCACTAATCACTTCATTTAGCTTATAACACAAACTTTCTGCATTTTTTAACAAGTTCGACTTGGGTAAACATTTTATTGAGTATCTACTGAAATCTGTCTTGGAATAGATACAGACCTACCATCCGAACTCTCAAGGAGCTTATAGTCCAATGAAGAATGGGAGAAATGTAAGCAAATAAGAGCAACACAGTGTTGTAAACACTTGCGAGAGGGCATGAGCAGGAATGGATGGGCACCACCAAGAAAGGCATGGCCAGTTCTCTTTTCCCACGTGCACTGGCCTTGGCCAAGATAATCATGTTCTGATGAGAGGAGAAAATAATTTTCTTTAACCTACGAGGCAGGCGTCTGTGGGACATAGCCTGTATGTAGATCCTTGTAGGTAGATCATTTAATTAGGATGTTCTTCTCTGTAGCTTTCCCATGGATGTTTTAGGATTCATAGTGATAGTTTGAGTATGTTCCTGGAGAACAATCTCTACTAAATTTCCAACAATTCATAAGGTCTCAATGGGTAAACTGTTGAAAATCACCTACACTACCATCACATAGCATTTATATCTTTGGGCCTATTTCTGATATATCTGTATCTGTAAATCTTTATCTGTAGAGAGGCACTTCATCATTTGAAGAAAATACAGGTGACAAGATGACAGTGATCACAAATACTTTCTACCACCACCACCACCACCACATTCCAGGTTATTTGTTTTGAGCCTGGTCTCTGAGATACCTTCTAGGTGACCAGAATAAATTCTCTTGTCTCTCTGACATTGTTTGGTGTTGCTACCAATTAAACTCCAACTGTAAAGCAGCTTTGTAAGAACACTGCAGTGTCACATTACAGAAAACAGATGTCAAAATAAAGGTTCACTAATTTGAAGCAACTTACATAAATAGAACCTTCAGGTATGTCTGTGACCACAAGAGGAGAAGCAATTGTATTTGTGCAGCTGAATGGTACCAGGGACAGGCTCTTTCCTTGATATGCCAACAGAGAGAATTTTGTTAGCAGTATTCTGTGAACAAAACACTTAAGAGAATGTATGTATACAATAGTTTTGAAAAAAAGGGTTACTGACACAGATGCCAATTTGGTGGGGCATATGGAACATTTACACTTGCCTTTTTCTTTCTTTCTTGCTACAGCTGGTGCTGATTTAGTATGTGAAATTTTACTAGCAGGAGTGCTAATCAAGACAGAGATTCTGTAAGGATTTAGTCATTTATGTAGGGGAAACAACGGGTATCATTAAAAAGTAGAAGATCGTCTTATGGAAAAACATTATCATTATCAACCTCATTTTTAAACCAAACAGACACAATGGTACTGTATCACTTTAGCAGCCGAAGAAGTCAGAATGTTTTCCTTATAATGTTCTAAGAGGATTGCACTCACAGTTTAAAGTTTTGGTAGAGGCACGTTAAAGTTTGGTGTGTCAGAGTAATGCAAAAGGGTGAGCAATTTAACAGTTAGTTGTTTAGCTTCTCTTTACAGTGCTTTGGCAAAACTACTTGTTGGAAACATCAGTTTTTTTTAAGGAACAAAATTTAGTTATGATAATACAGAAGGTGAATGCATTTTTCTGAATCATTTGGGGGAAGTTGTGGGAAAGGGAAAAGTGTGAAGGGTTTGATTTGAGTTTTTTTCCTTCTGTATTTGAATACAAAGTTTTGCAACACGAGGCCTGATTTTGTCTAATAATCCCACTGGCCATACAGGAGTTCAGAGAAAAATTAAATTAAAAAAAATCTTTTCTAAGTAGCAACAAAATTATTGTCGGTACATTAAATATGTTGTACAGGTGGCTTGGTAGAGTTGCAGACCTGAACGGCAGCTACAAGACATCTGCTGCCTGGGGAAACTTGCAATGTGGCGAAGTGGTGTTTGTAGCTCCCTATGGAAGGGTGCCAGCTGCCCAGGCCTTCGCTTCTGCAGATGAGCGGAGAGTCTTGTGGGGGCTTCAGTGAAGCTGCGCGTCGTCCCATCCTCCTCTGTCTGAGAATTTAAAGGACAAGGAGGACCTGCTGTGAAAAACCAGTGAGATGGTGTTGGGCGAGTTGTAGCTCATCTTTCGAATATTCCCCAAGGGCTTTGCCCATCAGTATGAAAATGAGCACATGCCTGCAACGAAACCATTTTAATTCTATTTTTAGGTTGAATTTCTAGGACCTACTGCAAATTTTTTATTATCATGATTCATGTCTTAAAAGTCCTCAGAAGAGACATTTGAAGAAAAGTAAAGTTTGCTAAAATGGAAGCAATAAAATATTTTATTCTAAAATAATTAATGGTTATAAATGTCTTAGATGTTTTGTTTGTTTTCCATTTTGACATAAATATGGCACTCTTAAAAGCAGAATACAAATTATAACTTATAAATATTAGTGACTTACTAACAGGCCAATTAAAATTCATTTATGGAGTCCCACCACAGGCCAAACACTATGTTAAAAGCATGAGGGATAAAGATTGTAAAACACAACCCACAGCCCTTGCTCATAATCTTGAATATTTAAAAATTAATTAGCAAATATCTTAATTATTTTATTTACTCAGGTTTTAATTACTTTTTTTTACTATAAATAAGCTTGACCATTTGAGCTGTCTGATTGAAACTGGAAAAGTTGAAGACCTATCCTTAAATACACGAAGATAAAAGGGTGAGTAGGTTTGTACTGTGTCAAAATTTAAAACAAACACTAACTTCTTCCCCTTTTCCCTTCCATCAAAAATTCCTTCCATCCATAAAATTGTCTAAGAAATAAAGTTTTAAGAAAGAAAAGGTCAGGGCCACCAGTTAACGAGATATGTGATTACTTAAACACACTTGACAAAAGAGAATAATGAATTTTTTTTAAAGTAAAAAATTAGATTAAAAAAGTATTTTTAGACTTATGTGTACACACACACACACACACACACACACACACATACACTTTAAATTGTGGTGATTTCTGAGCACTAATAAATTCCCTTTAAAAATTCTGTTAGGTTATGTTCAAGGAAATAATGTTTGTTTCTGAAATTGTAACTGATGAATATTGTTTGAGAATTTCCTCAGTGAGGCGATCATTTAAATGGAAAACATTTGTGATAGGTCCTGGGGAAAACCCATTCTTTCCCCCTAAAACTACCTGAGATTGGCTGTTAATCATTTGTTTTGCTGTCCATACTTATGAGTAATAAGGAAAAATAAAATGTCATGTTTGAAAAAGGAACAGGTATCCGTTTTCTTTAAAATACATTGGCTTAGTCAGCTGAAGAATAAATTAGGATGGTCCACAAACTGTTAACAGTGACAGCAAGCATATGGCAAATTTGAACTGTCTGCAGGTCAACTTTTACTTTTGCTTTCCAAATGTCTGTCAGTCATTGTTAGGATCTAAATACACGTGTTAATGGGTGAAATTCAGTGATATGAAATCGTTTAGCAAATTCTTGGAGCAAGTGATTTTTTTTTTGGTCTTTGTCTCTCATATACAAACCTTCCTTGATCGCAGTCTTAGAAAATTTTACTCAGAAAGAACAAACCCTTTGAAAGGTATTGTTGCCTTTTCTTTGTTCAGTTAGGAAAAAGACAAACAGTATAGTCATATGGCATGTGTGTGTGAGTGCGTGAATGTGATATGTGCACACTGATTGATTTCTCCAAGAACCAGTATGGTGCTCAGGTTGGTGTCTTTGCCATCATTATGACTGTCCACCTTTCACTGTGGCAATGGAGAGCCATCTTTTAATTTCTCTCTATCAGAGCACCCTTGCTTTCTAAAGTCAGTCATGTTTATGACAGTGGAGACCAACGACAGTTTGATCATAGTGGGTATTCTGCCAAAGGTAGTAATAAGAGGACAAGCAAGTGCAGCTGGGATGAAAATTGAAGTGGAACTCCTGGGACAGATTGGAAGCAGGTTAGAGAAAAAGACGTGAGAGAAAGAAAAGGAGGAAGAGAAAAGACTGGGAATAGAAAAGTCTTGAAAAGGCAAACCACCAAACATCCAAAAGGATGAAGGCACTGACCTCAACAAGTTTTCCTGCATAAGGATGAGAAAATGGATGGACTGCAAGGGGCGGGAGCTGCCTTGGTTTTGAAACACCTCCTTCAGAGCAAGTCCTGTGCTGCCTCTGAAAAGATTATGGAGTCAAGTGTTGGAAGCAAGAAATGCTATTCATTTCTCCAGGGCCAGAAGAATTCTGATCATATTTTTAAAATTGCTTGTCAAAATAATAGGGATGCATTGCTTTTTAAGATACCAGAGTTTTCAAGAAGCTCAGTGGTGGAATGTTCTTTGTAGGCAGGGGCTAATGGTAGCAGATTCTGTAAGAGAACTGAGCTCCCTACTAGCAATGGGGATGATTGGATCTTTGAAGAGCGGAAGTCAGGTGGCAGCACTTAAGTGTCAGAAGCAAAGTACAGAATTACCACACATGGTAACAAGGTCATAATGGCAGGCAGAAGAGACTGCAGCCCCTGCGGCAGCAGTTGCCCCGAGGTACATCAATCTTCTCTGTTTGGCAGGTGTAATTGAGCAGAATAATCTTAGAAGCAGGGCTGCTGCTACAGAATGTGGAATATGTTGCTTCTCAGGCCCATTGTGACTGTAAAAGAGCAATCACAGTAACTAGGTCTGAGAAGGACATGGAAACAGATCCTAGAGATGAGAACCTGGGTCAACGCACCAGGCAAGCAACACCTACCAGCAAAAGTGCTAACCGAAAGAGGGACTGTACCATGAGTGGTGCTATGGTTTGGGTATTTATCCCTTCCAAATATCATTTGATCCCCAGTGTTGGAGATGCTGGCGATGGGGCCTAGTTGGAAGTGTCTGTGTCATGGGGGTGGATCCCTTATGAATGGCTTAGTGTCATCCTCATGGTAATGAGTGAGTTCTCACTCCATTTGTTCCCATGACAATTGTTAAAAAGAGCCTGGCACCTGCCTCCCCTCTCTTTTGTCATGTGGCATCTGCTCCCCTTGCTTTCCACCATGAGTGCAAGCAGCCTGAGGCCCTCAGCAGAAGTGGATGCTTGTGCTATGCTTCCTGTGCAGCCTGCAGAACCATGAGCCAAATAAACCTCTATTCTTTATAAATTACCCAGCCTCAAGTATTCCTTCATAGCAATGCAAAATGGACTGAGATGGGTGATTTTAAGGAGAGAGGATGAATGTCAGCTATTGCCTTGAAGTCAACTGCTGCAGTGGGGGCTGTAGTCTGTCCCATGTAACCTTCCTCTTGCAAAGTTTTCCTGAAAATGCCGACCAACCGGAATCCTGAAAAAGCTATGCCTAAGTGGAAATATTTAGTTATCCATAGAAATGAGATTTCCTGGTATAAAGGATTTTACAATATCTCCTTTTTACTGCCTAAGGTTTTTAATAGACTTCTGACTAATTAGCCTCAACCTGTGTGTCTGTAGGTCTTAGATGTGATGACGTTTGCAACGTTGATAGCTGCTTCATGGTAGCCAAGGTTGTTGGAGTAGGTCATGAATGCTGCCAGCTGGCTTCTTCTACAAATTCGTGCCATCTGACTTCAGCTATGGACCCTCCTTGCTATGGAACAGTCTTTTAGTCTCTGTTTTTTTTCCCTACTCTATTTCCCACAGCTGCTATTGCAAACCTTTTCCATTGTCCTCAAGTTCAGAAAACTATTCCTGTACATTTTGTATCAGCAGAGGACCTCAAAACATACTTCTCAGTGATTGAAGTTATCCAGTCCAAACTCTAGCTTCTTAATCCTCACTTGGCTTTTGGGATGCTGTTCTCTTGTGGGTATCTTTCTACCTTTACATTGCTTGCTCCTATTTCTCTTCCCACCTCTCAATCAGGGACTTTCCTACAGTTCTCTTTGGTCATCATAACCATCCTCCTATTAATATGCCAGGCGCAAATTACATCAGTGTCATTGCATCCATTCTATCAGCAATTCTGTCAATTATATGTTCGCAGGTTTCTCTTTAAATCTGTGTTTGGTATTGCCCAGATTAGAATCTTATTTTCTCCCTTCTAGATAGTAGACTCTCTTCTTTATGTCAATCAGAATAATCTTTCTAAAACATAGACTCGATCAATTTTCCCGACTCAGATTTTGTTTTCACTTTTTATTATAAATAAAATGCTTAATATTTTATTGTGAATATACTTTCTTTTGTGAAACGCAGCATACTAGAAGAATATATATATGATATGTAAGTAGCATCTAAACATAATGAAATGATCACTGCTCACAATTCAGCTTAAGAAATAAAATACTACTTTTACTTTTGAAAGCCTTTGTTTTGTGAGTTCCTGCCCAATTGCACCCTCTTCCTCTATCCCATTACATCCTCTCTCCTCTACCTAAAAGTAATCAGCATCTGGAGTTAGGTTTATTTCCTTGTTTCCCTTAAAGTTTACCATATATATATATATATAAATCTATGTAGAGATGATATGCGTATGTTTAAATAAAAATATGTGTTACAGTGTTGTTTCATTTTGCCTGTTTTTGAACTTTGTATATAGAGAAATTATAATGTATTATTCTACAACTTGCTATTTTCACTCATATGTCTTTGAGAATTTATTTATGTTGATGCATGTCTCTGTAATTTGTGTATTTTCACTCTTGCATAGTATACCATTTCAAGAATGCATCCCAGTTAATTTTTTATTCTTCTTTTATTGGGTATTTGGATTGACTTATTATCACAAAAATTTTACTATAAATGTTCTTGCATAGGTTTCCTCATGTTCATGTATTCAAGTGTTTTTCTAAAATGTGTACCTAGAGGTGGTATTGCTGGGTATGCACAAATTCACTATTTCCAAATAATTCCAACTTGTTTTCCAAAGTGATTTTACCAATTTACTCCATACAAGCAGTGTATGGGAGTTTTCCTTAGTCTATATATTAGGTTGGTGCAAAGCTAATTGTGGTTTTTGACATTAAAAGTAATCGTTAAAAACTGCAATTACTTTTGCACCAACCTACCAACCTTACCAATACCTGGCATTTTTAGACTTTAATTTCTGTGTTCTATTTGGATGTGACATTGTATTTCATGGTACAATTAATACACATTTCCTTGATCACAATTGACATTGAGAAATTTCTCATGTTTACTGTCTATTCATCTCCTGTGAAAAACTATTTCATCATATCTTTTTTTCATTTTTAGTAAGAAAAATGTTTGATTTTTTTTTTTCCTGGCTAATTTTTGTACTTTTTATAGAGACAGGTTTTTCCCATGTTGGCCTGGCTGGTCTTGAACTCCTGAGCTCAAGTGATCTGCCTGCTTTTACCTCCCCAAATGCTAGGATTACAGGCATGAGCCACTGCACCCGGCAGGTTGTTTGACTTTTAAATTTTAATTCACGGGATTTAAAAACTGATTTCAGATAGTAATCCCTTATCAATCTTTTCTGTTTTGGTTTATGCTTTTTGTTTACTTTAAAATTATTTATTACCCTGAAGTGATAAATACGTTTTCTTATGTTCCCTTTTAAAGTTAAAGTCTTTCTTTTCTTATTTAAGTTATCGATCCATCTGGAATTAATTGTTAACAGGGTGGAAGATACTACTACATGTTTTTCCATATGTATGATCGATTGTCCCAGCATAGTTTATTGATAAATTTATCCCATTGCCACCGATTTGTAATGCTAGTTCTTTCATTTATCAGGTTTCCGTCTAGGTGCACAGATCTGATTCTGGGACCTCTGTCCTGTTCCACTAGTCTAGGGTTTATCTCCACACTGCTGGCTTCTATGTTTACTATATGGCTTTCTTTACTGTTGTTTTTTATTTTTTCATATAGTTTCAAGTTACTTTCTAGTGTCCTTTTATTTCAGCTTAGAGAACTTCCTTTAGCATTTCTTGTAGGGCAAGTCTAGTGACAAATTCCCTTAGGTTTTTAAAATCTGATATCTTGATTTTCCCTTCATTTTTAAAGGATGGTTTTACCAGGTATTGAATTCTTGGTTGACAGATTTTTTTTTCTTTCAGCACTTTAAATATGTAACCATGTCATCCCATTCCTTCTAGCCTCACTGACTTTTGAAGAGAAATCAGCTTATGGTCTTATGAAGGATTCCTTGTATGGGATGAGTTGCTTCTCTTTTGCTGGTCCAAAATTCTGCCTTCATCTTTTGAAATATTAGCTATCATATGTCTTGGTGTGAATCTCTTTGCATTTATCGTCCATAGGCATAGAGTTCATTGAGCTTCTTGGGTGTGTAGGTTCATATCTTTCATTAAATTTGGAATATATTCAGCCACACTTTCTTCGAGAGTTCTCTCTGTCCCTTTCTCTCTTCCCCTCCCCTCTGGGATTACCATTATGTGTAGTTAGTTTCCTGTTGGTGCCCCATAGTTTGTTAGGCTATGCTCAATTTTCTTCATTCTGTTTGGTTCTCTTATTGGATCATCTCAGTTGACTTATACTTAAGTTAATCAATTCTTCTGTCTGCTCATACCTGTTGTTGAAAACCTCTAGTGAATTTTTCAACTCCAGAATCTCTATGTGATTTCCTTTTACATTTTGTATATCTTTATTGACACATTCTCTCTCTCTCTTTTTTTTGAGATGAGGCCTCACTATGTTGTCCAGGTTGCAATGCAGTGGCTATTCACAGGCACAATTATAGTGCACTGCAGCCTCAAACTCCTGGTCTCAAGCAGTCCTCCTGCCTCAGTCTCCCAAGTAGCTGGGACTACAGCTGTATGTCATGCTATTCTCTATTTGTTGAGACAGCATTTATCTCATTTCCTTAAGTTATTTTTTATGCTTTCTTTACTTCTTTAAGCTTATGTAATACAGTTTATTTAAAGCCTTCTTCCAATAGGTCTAATGGCTGGGTGTCTCCATGAACAGTTTCTATTAATTTTTTAATTAATATAAATGGCCCTGTGAATGGGCCATACTCTCTTATTTCTTTTCATGCTTCATAATTTATTTTGTTGAGTACTAGATATTTTGAATATTAAAATGTGGCAAGTCTGAAAATTAGATTCTTTCCTCTTCCTTGAGGCTTGTTTTTCCTGCTTGGTGTGGGTTGTGGTTGTTTGCTTGTTCAGTGAATTTTCTAAACTAGTTTTAAGTCTCTCTGAGTGTTTTCTTTTTCTTTTTCTTTTTTTTTTATCATATGTAGCCATTGAACTCTATGTTCTTCTAGCTTAGTGGTCAGCTTGTGTTTTCACAGAGGTACCTTAGACACTTGGCACTGAAAAAAAAAGGAAGAAGAAGAAGAAGGAGTAGGAGGTAAAAAAGGAGAAAAGGAGAGGGAGAAGAAAAATAAAAAGATAAAATTCTCTCAGTCTTTGTAGATTTGCTTTGTGTTTGGGCACTTCTTCAATCCTTAGCCAGGCTGTTTAAAACTCTGCCTTAGCATTCACTTCCTACCTGAATGGAGATCAAAGCATACTAAGAGGTGAAAGCTTAGGTTTTCTGACACCTTTTCTAGTATGCATCCCAGCTCTGGGGACACTTGAGTTGGGTGAAACACAAGGAAGCTTTTATGCTGGTCTTTGATGAAACTACCAGGCAGGGTGAAACCCACACCATAATTCTTTAAGAATACGGTTTGTATTGCTCCCTCTGGCACCAGCAACCTGCATCAGGAGTACAGGCTGCTGTTCTCATGGCTGCTGCAGTTTGGGGTGTGAAGGATGGTACACACGCACTTTAAAATGCTGCACCACTCTTGTACCACTCTCCTACCACATATAGAAGCTTCTTTCTTTATCAAGTCATCCCTTGGTTGTTGTAAGTTTTTTTTACTGGTTTTCCAAGTTCTTTAAAAGTTGATTCTGACAGTTTTTGCTAGCTTATTAGTTGCCTTTAGAAAAGAATGAAGCCCTGTGGTTTCCTAGTCTGACATTTCCCTGGCATTGCTCCTTTATACTATTATTTTGCTTTTCTATATTCATTTAAAATCAGTTTATCAAGTTTCATGAAAAACCTGCTTTTTTTCAATTAAACTTTTTAGTTTGAGATAATTGTAGATTTACATGCAGAGATGATACATAGATCCCATGTACCATTTACCCAGTTTTCCCCAATGAAAACATCTTGTAAAAGTATAGTAGATATCACAACTAGGATATTGACACTGATATTCAAGACACAAAGCATTCTCCTGACACAAAGATCACTCATGTTTCCATTTTATAGTCACACCCACTTCCCTCTTACTTCCACCCTTTCCTTAACCCTTGATAACCACTAGTCTATTTTCCATTTCTATAATCTTGTTATTTCTAGAGTGTTATACAAATGGAACCGTACAGTATATAACATTTTGGGATTTATTTTTTAACTCAGCATAATTGTCTGGGAATTTGTTGAAGTTGTTCCAGTCATAACCATTTTTTTATTGTTGAATTATTATTTATTTATTGGTACAGATGTATCACAGATGGTTTAACATTCACCCTTTGAAGGACATGTGGGTTGTTTCTAGTTTGGGTCTACTACAAATAACACTGTTGTAAACACTTGTGTGCAGGTTTTTGTGTGAACATATGTCTTCATTTATGACCAGATAAATGCTTAGCAGGGAAATTGCTGGGTTGTATGGTAACTGCATACCATCACTTAGTTTCTTAAGGAACTGCCAAACTGTGCCCAGAGTGGGGCAATGGTGAAAGTTCTGAATTTCCAGTGGACATCTTCAGATACCACCTCAGTGGAGAGAGGATGGTAGGGATATAAGTTCAGGCTCCCCTCCTGTAGTCTCCACTGTCAGCACACTGGGGAAATCTAATCCAGCCAGTGGGAAAAATGTTGTGGCCTTCTATGAAGGCCTACTTTTTCTTCTCTGACATTAACCCAGCAGGATGTTAGGTACGTATTTACAGCCTGGCAAAAGTAGAAGTTCAAGTTATTAGCTTGGCCTTTGCTGGTGGGGTGGGGATGGGGTTACCAATTTTTCTGTGTTGTTTGTCGGAAGTACAGTGGTTGATGTTCAAAAGTTTTCTGTCTTGCTAAGCTGCTCCTTTGTCCTTGGACTAGCAGGCATTTTGGAGACATTTTTGGTCTGTGACCACTGACATTACTGTTTTGTTGGCTTCTTCAGTTCCAAGTTTGGGATAAATGAGCAAAAAGAAAACCCAAGGACCTTATCACCATATTATACCTCAGGTCCTGTGTTTCTTGGCCAGTCTGCCTTCTTCTCTCCACCCCTAGAGTGTTCTGGTGTGTGTGTGTGTGTGTGTGTGTGTGTGTGTGTGTGTGTGTGTTTTGGGTTTTTAGTTGTACGGCATTTACAGCAAAATGTACAGCCACTCTATTTTACCAAAAGCAGAAGTTATGTTCTGGTTGCGGTTTGTTGTGAATCATAATGAATCTAAAAGTCAATTTGGCAGAATAAAAATCTTTATGATTAACCATGAATATAGTATGCCTTTGCTTTTAAGCCTTTATTATATTTCTTCAATAAAGTTTTATAATATCCTACTCAAATGTCTTGTATATCTTGTTGGATTTATTCCTTAGGTACTTTATGTTTTCAGATGTTATTATCAATAGTATTTTTAAAATTATCTTGTGTTGGGATGTATAGATTGTAGTTTAATTCATGTTCCACTTGTATATATTAACTTCATTACATTTTCTTGTATGTTCTAACAATTTGTCTTTAGACTTTTAAAATGTAGACAGTAATATTGTTTTCGAATCATGATGTTATTTTTTCCTTTTATTTCCTTTTGTATAACTTTTATTACTCTTTCTTGTCTTGTTGTAAGACTCTTCAGTGCAATGCTGAATAGAAGTAGTGACAGAAAGCAATTTTGTCACATTCTTGAACTTAAAGATAATCTTATGATTGCTGTATGTGCTTTTGCAGTTACTCTTTACCAGAATAAAGAAAATTTCTTCTATTCCTAGTTTGCAGAGTTTTATTAAATGGGTATTGAGTTTTATTGAATGCTCTTACTGCATCTATGGGGGTGATTTTGATTTTCTCCTTTAATCTTTTAATGTAATGAATTAATTTTGTAATTTTCTAATGTTGAATCAACTTTGCATTTCTGGAATAATCAACATTTGGTGATAATGTATTATCTTTTTCATATATCCCTGGATTTACTTTGTTAATGTAGGTTAGCATTTTTCATTTATCCTGTGAAATTGACTCATAATTATGTTTCAAACTGACTCTGTGTGGTTTTTGTGTAAAGGATGTGCCAGCCTCATCCAACATATTAGAGAGCAAGTCCTCTTTTTCCCTTTTCTAAAAGAATGAAATAATTTGATCCTTAACTGCTTGATAGAATGCATCGAAAGAAATATTTCAATAAGGTGTTTTTCTTTGTAGAAAATTTCAATCCATGTTTTTAGTTTCTTGAGTGAGTTCTAAGGTGGTTTAGATTTTCTAGGTTTTTCTATGTTTTAATAACATATTTTTCTAGAAATGTGTTCATTTCAGTGAATCATTCAAAGTCAATTAAACTGCTTTTAAGTTGATATGATATTCTCCTACCATCTCTTTAGTATGTGCTGCATCACTAATTAAGTACCCCTTTCATTCCTCACATTGTATATTTTGCTTCTCTCTCTCTCTCTTCTTATTTTTGTCAGAGATATATTCTTTATTAGTTTCATCATAGAACCAACTTTTAGCTGTATTGATGCTGTGTCTTGTATCTTTAATTTTCATTTAGTTATTTTATCCTTGTACTTCACTGTTGACTTCCATTTGCCTTGTTGTGTTGATCCCATTTCTGCCTTGGCCTCAGGTTTGTGTCCTGTCACTAAAGCATGACTATGAAATTGACATTCTAGGCCACCACGAATTAGTAGATACTACAAGGCAAAAGTCCATTCCAAATCTCTTTCACGTCTTGAGATTTTTGTCTTTGGTTTCTAGAGACTCCTTTATGATTACAGAAGCTCATCTAGGCATTGCAAAATGGCATCTTTTATATTTTGCCTACTGTTTTTGGGTGTGCTTCCTAGAAGAGGTTTCTCAGAAATGACCCTGCCTGGTGACCCTCAAATACTCTCCATGACTCTTAGTATCTAGAAACCATGTCCAAATTCCATAATTTTTAAGGGCTCTCACCTCAACTTGCCTTTCCTGGCTGTCTTTCCTGTCAGGTGATGCCTTTTTCCATATGGAAACTTCCTTTTAATTCTAGACACAGATCAATGTCATTTATTAGTGATAACTTCCTAAGTGTTTGAATACATAAGCACTCTGTTCTACAACATTACTAACAGGTCATATAGATATTTCTTTCTCACAGCACTATTCAGTGTTTGCTGAATGAAAGAATTTATGCTCATCTTTTCTGTTGGGGTTTGAGTTCCTTGAGGAGAGGAACTGTGCCTGACACAGGGTAGCAATTCCACAGTGATTGCTTGTGGAATGAATGTGTGTAATTTTCAGTCTTTCTCCTCACTTCACATGTATTTTCTCCTGAGTCCACCTTTGAGGCTCTGGCTATACAAGTAATTACCCGTAAAGTAATAGGACCCTATATAGTCACTAGAATTTTTCTTTTCTGTAGATTTATGCACCTGTGGCCCAGCTCTTAAATGGTATTAACCAAATTACACTGAGCATTTTGGTTGTACCTTTGAGTTCCGGAGTCTAATTGCTTGTAATGAAACACTGGAGTCATAATTTGATGGTCTGTAGGTTTCTCAGCTGTTTCTGTCTATGAGAAAATGTATAATGGGATATTTTGCACGTGACTGTCTATATTTTATATGCAACACATCAGTGTTGTGTAAATTTTGTGAACAACTTCTATTATCTTTGAAACCACAGAAGCAACAAACAGTTATAATTATAGTCTGAAGAAGTGATAGTGTTTCAAATATGCCTACAGTCGTGGTATTACAATGAGAATGTTCTGTTTGCCTGCAGCTTTCACTGTGCTCAATGACATCAAAATTATACTAAATTTTAACAGAAACTTCTGTCCTTAAACAGAAACAGCTTGTTTGAAAAGCTAAGAGTTTTCTTTCTTCTGAATTCTTTGATTCTTTACTGAATAAAAGTGGTAGAAACGGTAAATATCATGGCATAACCACATTCTTTGTTACTTGCCGGCTGGTTTTACTATCATCGAGTAATAGGTATTCTACTTTGCTCCACATGGGGAATGAATACACTTTATTTAAAACTTCTTTCTGTGCATCTGCTACTTGTCAACTCATGATCTTCTGATCCTTGAAGATTTGACAACCCTGTGATTTGCTGTAATGGAATTACTGAAAAGTTATCAACAAAGACGTTGCAATGTAAGAATGCAAAGTAAGTCCTTAGATGTTTAGAGGGAAATAAACTTCAAAGGGGGTAGTGGCCACAAAGAAATACCTGAATCATACAATTTTTGGTGTGGTTCTGCATGTCTTTAATTTTGTCAACTGGGAGAGAGGATGTTTATGTTGCCATCTCTTTTCCCTGGCCGTGACTTATTTTTTTCTATAGCTTATTCATTAACACCTCATATGGTACTGAATACACCTCAGACAGGGACAGTCGAGTCAAAGAAAATGCTACTTAGAATCAGAAAAGCTCGATTCTGGTCCTACCTCGTCTTGTCATTTTTGCCGTTGACTGTGGCAGAAACATTAGATCAGTCTTTCAATTTTTCTGAGCCTGTATTTCTTTGTCTGTAAAACGTAAGTAGGTGGTAGGTTACAAAAGTGATCCTCCAAGGCTGCTCCCTGGACCGGTAACATTAATATGATCTGAGAACTCATTAAGAAGCAAATCCTTGGGCCTCACCCCAACTCTGAAGCTCTGAAAGTGGAACCCAGCAATCTGTATGTTCATAAGCTCTTTAGGTGAATCTAATAATACACATTAATAAACTTTAGAAAACTTCTAACTGGAAACGTACATGAGTATCTATGAATGTTAGAGTAATCTAGGCCTACATGGATGTTAAGTAGGCATATTCCTCTGCTTGTAATTAAATTTAAAATTTGGATTCCAAACACAGATTTAGAAGCATATGTAAGAAAAAAAAGAAAAAGAATACTGAAAGTGTTGTCCAAAAAAAGTAATTACTCTAAAAATGTTTTTGAATATAAGCATTTGCAGAATTTGCCTCCATTTGACACTGCAAAATGAACTTGATATTTCTGTCATACGTGTATCTTGATGAGTATTTCCACTGAATGATCATTACTGCTTAATGCCTGTGATTTCAGAAAAAATAATTTAAAATTATTCAGATTTATTATAATTGAGTTCTTATATTTATGAAGGAGAACAGTTAATAATCTGTTCTACATAAGTGCACATATGGCTAAAATTTTTGTTATTGAATATTTGGGCCTTTGGTCTCCTATATAAGAAAAATGTCCTTGTGTTTAACCACTTCTGTGCTTTGTTAGCATATGCTTTACCTAACAGCCTGTCTGGCTCCATTTTTTTTATTAGTGTAGAAGAGTTTGTGGTAGTGATTTTGTTTTTCAAGGATTGGTATTATTACATTAACCATGGCTTTATGCTTTCCAAGGTCTCTAAAAGAGGGAGTTGGAGAAACTTTTATTCGTAGTATAAATAAGTTAACACATCTATGACAGAGAATGCAGTCAGTTTTTAAATAAAACCTAGTATTATAGTAAATTTAGAAAGGAAGTTCGGTGTGGTGGTGCTCGCTTATAGTCCTAGTTACTTGGGAGGCTGAGGGGGAAAGATAGCTTGAACCCAGGGGTTTGAGACCAGTCTGGGCAACCAAGCAAGACCTCATCTCTAAAACAGTAAAATGAGAACTGAGAAAGGGGAGGAGGATAATTATTACTTTTTATCTTGCGTTGATGAACAAGATAAAATCTGAGGGTCTATTCTCAATAAATCTTTGCTTTTTATAAGAGAATCCAAAGTTAATCTAAAGGCTGAAAGAGATGATGAGTATATGTCACAATTTGATGTGTATTTTCACAACTAATTTCCAGAAGCCTGTGAAAAATGAGCTAAAACATTAATTGGTTTTACTGTTTCTCTGCAACTGGAAATAGCCCAAAGAGGCAGACTGAAAGCAGTAAGAAATAAGTTTCTATTACAAAATCAAGTGAAATGCAAAAGACATTTTGAGAAGTTATTCCTGACCAAATATTTATTGAACACCTACCATGTACTAGGTTCTGTGTTTGAAACTGGGGATAGGCAAATGCAGAAGATATGTCTTGCCCATTGGAGATTAGGATCTAGTCAGAGAGACACACATTACAAAGTAATTTCTGGCTGGGCGTGGTGGCTCACGCCTGTAATCCCAGCACTTTGGGAGGCCGAGGCGGGTGGATCACGAGGTCAGGAGATCGAGAACATCCTGGCTAACATGGTGAAACCCCATCTCTACTAAAAATACAAAAAATTAGCCAGGCGTGGTGGTGGGCGCCTGTAGTCCCAGCTACTCAGGAGGCTGAGGCAGGAGAATGGCGTTAACCTGGGAGGCGGAGCTTGCAGTGGGCTGAGATCACGCCACTGCAGTCCAGCCTGGGCGACTGAGCGAGACTCTGTCTCAAAAAATAAATAAATTCATAAATTAATTAATAAAATAATAATATTTCTACAAATTATGATTAAATATCCATTTCAATATAAATATCCAGTTCAATAAGTGCTATGGAAAAGATATGTATACGGCAATGATAATGCATAATAAAGATAGAGCCTAGTTAGGATAAGGGAAGACTTTGATATAAGTTTTGACGATGTCATTCTGACTGCTATTTGGACAATGGACGGTAGGAGGGAAAAGGAATGTGAAGAACTGGTTAGGAGGCCATTGTAGTGATCCAGGTACTGTTCTAGGCCTTTGGTATAGAAATCCCTGCACGTGTGGAACCTATGTTGCAATGCAAAAGTTATACCTAAAGTACCAAGAATACATAAAAAATTTTGCACAACTATCATCCTAGTTTTCTGACATTGAGTAGCAAACCAGCTCAAAATTTAGTGGCTAAAGATGATAATTTATTATGTCTCCTGGTTTGAAGAGTTGGCTGGGCTCACTTGGGGATTCTCTCAGGATCTCTCATGTGGTTGCAGTAGCAGATACTGAAGTCATCTGAATCATCCACCAACATGGCCTGTTTTGCACACAGGCCTGATATGTCAACACACCTCCATGTAGCACACATTCCTTTCAGCACGGCAGCCTGAATGTCCTACACAGTGGCTCAGGGCTTTAAAAGACAGGAAATCAAAACTTTCGGTCCTCTTGAAGGACTCTTCAGTTGGAACTAGCATGGTATCATTTCTACTGTATTCAATTGGGCAAAGCAGTCACAGGCCAGTGTGGATTCCAATTTGTTTAAGAGTGAATTCTGCATCATGGTGGAGGGTGTCACACACGATGGCAAGATGACCCAGATGGCCTCTTGTGATCTTTACCTTCTGTGAGCATGCCATGTAGAGTCCCCTTCCACAGGCCTGACCTGTGTAACCAATACAAGGATTCGTGACTTCCCAGGCGAGGTCATAAGAGGCATTGCAGCTTCTACTTTGTTCTCTCATATCACTTTTTTGGAGAGGGTTGGCCTCCATGCTGACCAGCCTTCTGAAGAGGCCCACATGGAGAGAAACTGAGGCCAGTACCAACTTGCCACCCCTGTGAGTGAGGCCCTGTGGAAGTGGCTTCTCCAGCCCTAATCAAGCCCTCAGACGACTGCAGCCTCATGAGAGACCTCAGGCTTAAACCATCCAAGTGGTTCCTGATTCCTGCCCCACAGGAACTGTGAGATTTAAAAAATACTTATTATTGTTTGAAGCTGTTAAGTTTTGCGGTCATTTGTTACATAGCAATAGGTAAATAATACACAGGCTGTGCTGGAGGTAACCTGAGGGCAGTGTTTATGTCTGTTTCATTAATGCATCTCATGCAGTATAGTACCTGACTCACAGTTCAGTAACACATGAAAGAAACAAGGCCATGATGTCATAGTCATTGAAGAGCCTTCTCATTGCATGGCTTCTTGGAATGGAGGTTGAACAAACATCCCGAGTGCCAGGAAGCATGACGTAGTGGGGGTGGGATGCCGGGTACAGAAGCAGCATGGTCTTCAAGCAAAGACAGACCACTCCGACAGTGTAGATGGTCACCTTTTGACGATGTGACAAGACCATTGACAACCCTGACCTGTACTGTAGAATTGAGAAACCAAAAGCATCCTGAAGACTACAAAGATTGTATCAAAGACTTCCTATTTGTGCACATTGTTTTTTCTTCTTTCATAGAAAGTGATTAAACTGGTCTGCAGGAAAACTGATTTGCTCTTCAAAGATAGCCCTTGTCTCTGCTCAGTGACTTGTGTTCTGCTAGGATGGCTACCCATGGATTCAGGGCTAATTTGTGCTTGTATCCTCTCAGTACATTTATTCTTCCTTCAAATCAAAGATACGCCTACTTTTTTTTCTAAGTATTTTAAAGAAATACCAGTGGAAATCAGAAAAGAGCACTCACGTGAGAAACTCTTAGCAAATTCAAAAATAGTCATGAACTCAAATTGCTGTCCTGTGTTTTATAGTTCACAATATTTCACTGTATCTTTGAAGTATTAAAAAAGATATCCAACAGAATGAACCTTAACCATATTTTATTAATACAATTTTGGCATAATGCTTCTATAGATCAGTATTTTTTCCAATATATAATTGTGGAATGGAAAATAACAAGAAAAATTACAGAGTTGAAGTGATCTCTAGCTGGAACATTTTGGAAGAATGCTTTGTGATCAAAAGCAGAATTTTAAGTAAGCTATGTGTCTTAAGTTCATATGTATTGTTTTCAAATGGGCTAATTTAGAAAGAAATAGAAGCATAGCTTGAAGAAGAATAGACAGCATTAGTGAGAGTACTCCAAGAGGGACAAATAACATATGAGGTGTCGGGAAAGTGGGACAGACAGAAAGAGACACATTCAAAGGTCAGCAAGTCGATTTCTTTGACTGGAGCAGAGTGTGCTGAACAATCACCACTCGCCCACATGCCTTTTCATGCCGCAGGTTGTCCTGTCAGCTTCACCCCCCAAATAAGAATCCATGCATTCTTTTACATGTTTCTGCTGCTTCCTGGAATGAGGCAATAGAAGCCTTCCACCCGTCCTTAAAATGTACTGCGTCCATTCCGTACGTAAAACCTCTCGGATTGATGTTGGGAGGTGGGTTTGGAAAAGATAAGTGCAAACTGTGCTGAGGAAGCTCCTAACAGTGGGCTGAGGCAAAACTCTGTGGTCACGGTAAGGCACACCTGGAAACAATAGTGGTTTATCAGTGCGGGCGGGGCCAATCAGAGGATGGAAGATTTGGGGCCAGGATGAAGTCACACAAATGGCCCATGTGTTCTACACAAAGTTTCTGTATTTTCCAATCAAAGGAGTACCTTTCATTGTTTGAAGAGTAGAAACCATGGTGAGTGGCAGATTGTCCTTGTTATATGTGTATTTGCTTCAGTGTCTTCCAGTAAGGAGAATTGAACGATAGAATTAAATAGGCATCCTTTTTAAAATTGTAAAATAATGTATCCCGTTTGAAGAAAATTTGGAAAAACAGAAAAGTAAGAAGTAAAAATAAGAAGAAAAAAAACAATGCTGAACAAAACCACATTATTGATTTGACGTATTTTCTTCTTCTAGCCCCCACCCCCTTATTTTCTGTGCGTTGGCCTTTACATGCAACACACACATAACAAAGCACAAATACTCCAAGTGATTTTGAAGTTTTCTTTTTTCCACTTAGCATTATATTCTTTATTAATTTTTTTGTAAACATCACAAAAAATGGCTATGCTCTCTCTCATTGTGTGTGAACATGTAGCCCTTGGTTACTTAACCGTCTCTGTCATTTTGGGTATTTAGAATGATCTGATACTCACTGCTATTAATAACGTGACTAATTTCTCCATGTTTTTTCTGAATTTAGGATTTTCTTAAAGGATACATTTCTGGACATTTGATTATTTCATCAAAGGATAGGAATAGTATGATTATATGAGCATTGACTTGATTCTTTGATGAGGTATATTTCCTCTTTATGATTCATATACTCTAATCAAGATCTAAAATCATATAAAAGACATGGTCTGTTAAGACTCTGGTTTAGGTTGTGTGTGGTGGCTCATGCCTATAATCCCAGTACTTTGGGCGGCCAAAGTAGGTGGATTTCTTGAGCCCAGGAGTTCGAGACCAGCCTAGGCAACATGGTGAAACCCCATCGCTACAAAAAATACAAAAATTAGCTAGGTGTGATGGTGCATACCTGTAGTCCCAGCTGCTCAGAAGGTTGAGGCTAGAGGATGGATTGAGCCCGGGTAGTTAAAGCTGCAGCGAACTGTGATTGTGCCACTGCACTCAGTCTTGGTGACAGAATGAGAGCATGTCTCAAAACAAACAAACAAAAAAAGACTTGAGCTTCTCTCCAGACTTCTGAACTTGGTGTCACCACCTTGATGGATCTGCATCCTGAAAACTATTGCAAGTATTGTTGGTTGCAACCACTGGGTTATGAGCAAATAGACACAGTTTTTTTCCTGAGTGATTTCCCACTCAAGAGGTGGGAGGGGCAGAGTAAAACAATTTTAAAGCAATATATCCAAGATTATCAATCAATATTCTTTGCCAATAGCTTGAAAATGTAAGGAGATACAACACCACTTAGGACACAGCATCTGCTATTTTATTTTCTGTTCCTAAAATATACACTTTTTGGAATGTGCCCTTATAAAGCTTATAATGACTTCTATATAGAAAGTTTGGATCCCATATGAACACCTTTATGACAAAGAAATTTGATCATAGCAGTATTGTTTGCCTATTTTTCTCCTTTAGAAGCCCACTTTTTGTAAATAAAATGTTAGTATTTTTATTCATTTTACTGTTTAAGACTGTTTGCTTTTCACTAACCTTTTATTACTGTACAAATATTTTCCTATGTTGTTATGAGTGAATCCTCCTATTAGCTTCAATTCTGTAGTGTCATAATCACACAAAAGGCTGAAGTACTGATTATGCCTCAGATAATGTAGTTGTTAATGATCAACTTAATGTTAAAAGCCATTACTGCTCATTGACATAATTCTGAGAACATTAGACTGTAGAAGTGCACCTTTTGTGTGGAAACAGAATGACAAAATTGAAATGTTAAAAGTTGAGTGTCTGAATAATAGCCTGTGAAATCATTTAGACAAGACCATTGTTGCCTCTATTGTTCAAAGACTAGAGAGTGACAGGATGAGACAAAAAAGAAGAAACACCACCACAGCTTTACTTGCAGGTTTGAAGGGAGATACAAAAGAAAGAGAATCCCTGTTTGTTTCTGTCTTCCTGCAGGGTCTTCTCCTAACAATAGAGCACCCTCCTCTGGCCACTTGCCAAAAGGGGATGCCTACCTCGGTTTTGATTGGCAGGACTAGAACTAGGCAGGGGGTTGCTGTAAGTGCGTTGCAAGAATTTTCCAAGTACAATGTTGTCTGAGAGTGACCCGGACCAGTCACCCGTGGCTTCCTCCGTGTTCCATGCTCAAGGGCTTTAGGTCATGACATTTGAAAGCTGGAAACAGACTGTGGGAAGGCGGAAGTGTACAGTCACCTTGCCAAACAAGCTGTTAGCTCACTTTAGTACTTTGCCACTGGTGTCTGTCTTCTTTAGTATCATTGGTCAATTTTGATCTGGAGGATGGAGGCAAGCCAATAGAGAGTGGAGAGACAGAAGATGGTGTATATGTGACATGGTGGGGAAGAGACATATGGGAGCTTCCATGCTTGTTTGGTGGAGTCAATGGGATCTAAAACAGAGGTACAGTCCATTGCTGGGTGGGTCATTTAGCACCGTTCATGGTCAAAGACCTAATTCATGACCTTGACTGACCATTTAACAATTTTCATATTTGGTCATAACAGCAACAAGTGAACAAGCGGAGATGGACTACAACTAGTTCATCATTGTTACTAGAACTATCCAATCCTTATAATATGTTTACAGTGAGTGAGTGACAGCTATCATCATATAATAATATTCATGTTTCCATAAACATTCTATTTTCCAGGCATGGTTCTAAAGGCTTCCTATGTACTAACAGAGGAGATTTTGCTAAAGGAAGGTTTGGCCAAAATGCATACTGGCATCAGATTGTCAGAGAGGAAGAATAATTGTATACTTACAAGGGATGAAAACTTGTTCATAATGTACTTCAGTTTTACAGAAAAAATGGAATTATGCTTGAAAGTATTGTTTAAGAAAGTAGAGATATTTGTTACAGACTTTAAAAAGGTTTCTATGAGATAGAATTATGAACCTGGGCAACATAAGTGGGACTCCATCCCTACAAAAAATTAAAAAATTAGCTGGGCGTGGTGGTGCATGTCTGTAGTCCCAGTTTCTTGGGAGGCTGAGGTGGGAGGATCGCTTGAACCCAGGGGTTCGATGTTGCAGTAAGCTATGATGGCTCCACTGCACTTCAGCCTGGGTGACAGAGTGAGACCCTGTCTCTAATAAATAAATAAATAAACAAATTATAACAAAATTGAATTATATATAAGCATTTTTATTGACATTGAAATTTTCAAAGGGAAATTTAGTTTTTAGAACAGTTGTAGATCTACAAAAGTATTGCAAAGAGAGTACAAAAAGCTGCCAAATCCCCCATATTTAGTTTCACCTATTATTAACATCTTACACTACTATGGCACATTTGCTATAGTTAATGAAATAATATTAATACATTATTAAAGTCTATAGCTTATTCAGATTTCCCCAGTTTTTTCCTACTGTCTTTTTTCTGTGGATCTTATTAAAATGCCACGATGTTTAGTTGTCATGTCTCCTTAAGTTCCTCTTGGCTGTTACAGTTTCTCAGATTTTCCTCGTTTTTGACAACCTTGACAGTTTTAAGAAGTACTGGTTAAGTATTTTGTAGAATGTCCTTCGATGGGGATTTGTTTGATGCTTTTTTTATGAATAGACTGATTTTATCAGGATAATTTTTACTATTACTGAAAAGACTTTTGGACTTCTGGCATATTAGTTTGTGGGGCAACAGCTTATAGTCTGTAATTAATGGAGAAAAAATCATTTATTTAGGGCAGGGGAATGTTGAAGATTGAACTGATACATGGATAGGTCCCAATGATTTGGCAGGTATGGAAGACAAAAATTTCAGAATTCGTTCTGAAAATATTAATTCCTTTCTTTACACAACAGACATTCACAGAACACCCCCTGTTTGCCAGTCACTGCTCTGAGCACAAGGAATACAAATCTGAACTAGTGACAGAAAGATTAGCTTCTCTGGCTTCTCAAACTGCCATGTGAGAAGTGTTTTCCGTTAAAGCTTGAGAAAGAAGGGAATCTGACAACTTCTTTCCAAAACCTGTAACGGTGTCTATATTGTTACTCTCTTCAATTAAAACCTACTTCTTAATTTGTCTCCCAGCAGAGATGGAGATTAATAACAAATATTTATGAATACCATTCTATATCCCAAAGCAAAATTTTCCTTAATAAAAAAATTCTGTGGGTTTTTAAATTCTTGCTCACATGCACCTTTTTTGTGTGCCTTCCCAATTACTCCTTTCAAAACATTTATGCAAGTCTACCTGCATTAGACCTTATATTCCTTTTTAAAACTTATTTTGAAATGGTTTTAAGTGTACAGAAAATTGCAAAAATAAAAATAAAAGAGTTCACTTTTTATTCAGCTTCCTCTAATGTTAACAACGTAATATAAAGTACGATGATTAAAATGAGGAAATTAACATTGGTACTTTTTTCTGAATTATAGTTCATATTTGCATATCACCAGTTTTTCCACGAATGTTCTTTTTCTGTTTCCTGATCTGGTCCAAGATCCTACGCTGTGTTTAACTGCTGTGTCATCTTAGTTTTTTTCAGTCTCTGACAGTTCTTCAGTCTATGTGTTCTGTGATGTTGACATTTTAAAAAATAACATTTCGACGAGCAGTTGTATTGTAGAATGTCTCTCAATTTGGATTTTACTAATATTTTGCAATGATTAGATTGAAATTATGCATTTTGGTAAGAATGCCACAGAAATAATGGTGTATCCTCAGTTATCACAGTGGGGGGTACTTAATGTTGCTATGACTCATTACTCATGGTGTTAACCTTAATCACTTGGTTAGAATAGTATTTTTCTGGGTTTTTACATGGTAAATTTACTGTTTTTTTTTTTTTCCATGGTAATCAATAATACTTTGAGACTAGGCAAATACCTTGTTTTTCATATTTTTTTATGTGCACCTTTTCTTATCATTTGAAGGACTCGGCTCAATATCATCTAAAAATCAGTCCTATAAATTGAGTAATTCCTTTAAAATAGACTGATATTTCAGATTTTCTTTAACAGGTATTGGTCTGTTGTTAGTTGGATATATAAAAGAAGTTCATGAAAGATATAGCATTTTCTTTAATCAAATTGTGTGGGAAAAAAATAGGTTGACAACGAAAACAAGAGCTCCCATAAATTATACTTGGGGTAAGTAATACTAAAAAAAAAAACAAACAAACAAAAAACAAAAAACACCTAAAGCCAGAGTACAATGAAGGTGTTCCATAGTTGGCCATGTACCTAAACACATGCAGATACATACATATTAATGCTGGTGAATTTATATTCACCAACATTTAACTGCTTAGTTTTTCAGAAGTAGACTCTTAGCTTTCGTCTTAGAATATCCTATTCTGCCTCAAGAATTCTATTCTAATGCTATTGAGGAGAGTTACTTTAAAATCAGGCCCGTTTACTACTAATGAATTAGGATACATTAGCAGTAACTGCACTGGATCCTAATTAGAAAAGGACAAACTGCTTTGGGAAAAAGTAGGTCTAAATCTTTCTTTTGCTATGCAATTATGTTATTTTCAAAGTTAATATTTTTCTAATGGCCCTCTGTTTGAATTCTCCATCTCTTTTTATTTAATACTCTGGATATCTGCTCCAACTGTCTCCTCTGCTGCGTTGTCCTTTCTAATAGAGTTGACTTGGGTAAGTTGTTGCCATATGTCACTCCTCTTCCCCAAAGACTTCTAGACTTTTAGTACCAAGTGTTTTCTTTATTGCTTATAATTAACTGCTTTTTGAATATATTGTTTTTAGTTTTTATTCACTTACTTATATACTGATGTTACCCCTACATTATTTACTAATGTATTTATGTTCTGTCATTACACTCAAATTATCCCCAAAGACACACATTGAGTTTACTCATTCACTTGCTTCAATCTGTGCTGATGTAAAATATAGGCTAGGCTAGGTGAAAAATGTGAAGATAAATGAGTCAGATTCCTGTTTTCCAAAACATTTCATCAGAGAATATTTTTGAGGAAACATCTTCTTTGAATCTGGGCTGGCTTTTGAATGAAATCTCAGATTTTTGGGGGAAGGCTAGAATGTGTCTTAGAGTATATAAAATTTCCATAGAGGATACATATATTGTCTTGCATTCTAGTGGGAAATTAGCAGATGTTATTTATTATTATTATTATTATTATTATTTTAGAGACAGCGTCTCACTGAATTGCCCAGGCTGGAGTGCAGTGGTACTATCACAGCTCTCAGCCTTGAACTCCCCGGGCTTACAGGAGCCTCCCAGATAGCTGGGGCTAGAGGTATGTTCCAGACACCACACCTGGCTAATTTTTATTTTTATTTTTTTGGTAGAAATGGGGTTTTGCTATGTTGCCCAGGCTGGTCTCGAACTCCTGGCCTCAAGCAATCCTCCAACCGCCGCCTCCCAAAGTGCTGGCTTGGGCCCACCGCACTTGGCCTAATAATTATCTAATTTGCTAGAATCTAAAGGTACGTGTGAGTGAGGAAAGAGGGAGGGAGGATGCAGAGAGAGAATGACAGAGGGAAAGAGGGAGCAAGAGAGAGAGTGAGGGGGGTGGGTAGAGCTGAAGTAGAGACTGGAAGAAAACCCAAGTTGTTCAATAGCAAATGGAACTTGAGAAGGTCAGGAAGAGTTCTGTGGAGGAGCATGAAGGAAGAGCAAATGAAATGCACTTGCTCTCTTTGATGAGGTGAAAAGAAATAGCCTCAGCTTATTTGTGTGCTTCTGAACCTCGGTGCACCCTCCACTAATTCAGAGGCTGTGGGAAATCCAGATGCAGTTGTTGTTCTCTTAGAGCTCCATTAGGACCCGATCCAGCCCCTGCTAACGTATCAGGAGGCTGCATTGGCAGCAAACGGATCCACTCCTAATGCACTTGATGGGAAAACTTAATGCCTTTGCTCTGCCATTTGAATGTTTTTGTTCGAAAGAGCATATAGATTATTTATAGTCCACCAAATAAACCTGAGGGTCTTTTAATAAACTCATAGATTAGGTCGCTCAAAGGAGTTTATTGAAATAATATCTGAATTTGTCCATGACAATGAAATTCCATGAGTTTGTGGCTCTATCCCATGGGGAACAGGATTTCCCACCTTACTCCAGGGTATCTGTGCATCATTTCAACATTCAGAAGAAATGAAAGCGGGACTTTTGGTCACTATACCAGCTTCTCTCATAATTTTTTTTTTTTTTCTCAAAAACAAAAACACAGATGAAAGCAAGTGAAGGGAACTGGTAAAAAAAATTTGGGAAGAGCTGAGTGAATTGCCTTTTAAGGCAAGTAAGTTTAACCTTTTTGATTAACCTGTTTTGGGGAAGAATGTGAGTTTTATACCTCATAGTCATTTTTGAAAGGCACCTCATCTTTTCTGGTCAGAATATTAGGGATTTGGGGAGTTTGGCTTGGGTCTGATCCAAGAAAGAGCAACAAGGACATAAAAATCCATGTCATCATAGCCAGAAGCTTTGATTTCAGCTACATTTATTTATTCTCTGATGCACTGGAAGAGCTCACAGTTGTCTGAGAGTGTGGGATTATTGTTCACACCACTCACGTCACCTCTGCAGTTCACCCCACACTCCCACAGGGGACCATATCACCATCTCTTTCAGAATTATGGTTGTTTCCCTTTACTTAAAATTAAACCACTTCTTTACATTGAGTTGCTTGAAATCCAAAATTTTAAGAAGTTCCCCAATATTTTGCCCATTTTACCATTATATTTTCCCCTGTCAGTACTTTGACCCCAAATTCCCCTCATCCTTGTCACAGGTCTTCTTTGCTCCAGCTGTCTCCTCAAATCTCACATCTCACTTGAAATTTCATTTAAAATCTCTAGCCTCTCCCTACTCATTTCTCCCTTGGCTGCCATTTATTTAACTTTATAGTGACATTTTCTAACTCCATAAAGTCTTCTGAGGTAACAATCTTTTATGAAACACACATGATTCTATTGTATTATTATTTTTTTTCCAGAGGAGAACACAGCCAGGAAAGAACAATGAAGAACTGTTTTATTTCAAATAGGACAAATTGATAACAAAAACGTAGACATCTCAGAGTGAGAAGGAATTTTAAAAAATCATCTTGTCAAAGACCCTCATTTGATAATGAGGAAACTGAATCCCAGGGAGTTGGAGTTATTTTTCCAAAGTGACGTGCGTCATGCAGCTGAGGCTGGAGTTGGATTTTCTCACTCACTTTCTAGTTTTCTTTCCATTCCACCATACTGCTTTTCCTAGATGTTTGCTTTGAACCAGGAGTGATGGGACATAGCAGTTCACTTGGAATGGTCTCTGGAATGATTTCATTCATTCAATAGCTATTAATGGGACCCACTATGGCCACTGGTTAGGCACTAGGGATGCTCATTAAATAGTCCCATGTCCCTCTCTCATGGAGCTTACATTGAAGTGAAGGAGATCAATGACAAATAAACAAGGGAATCTGGAATGCCAGGTAGTGGTATGAGCTGTGAGGACAAATGAAGAGATATAAGAGATAGAAGAGAATAGAGAGTGAACAATTGGGTGGGTGTATATTAGTCAGGGTTCTCCAGAGAGACAGAACCAATAGGATATATACATCTATATACCTATATATAGATGTATATATCCATATCTCTATATCTATATATCTATATTTAGATATCTATATCCATATCTATATATCTATATCTATAGATATAGATATATAGATATGGATATAGATATAGATATAGATATATATAGAGAGATATGACAGGAATTGGCACATTTGACTATGGTGGCTGAGAAGTTCCACCCCAGGCTGCCCGCAAGCTTCAGACAATGGGATGCCTGTAGTGCAGTTCAGTCCAAGCCTGAAAGCCTCAGAACCAGGGGAGCCAAAAGTGTAAGTCCTGGAGTCCAAAGGCTGGAGAACCTGGAGTCCTGCTGTTCAAGGGCAAGAGAATAATATCCCAACTCCAGCAGAGAGAAAGGAAATTGCCTTTCTTTGCCTTTTTTCCCCCCATCTGGGCCCTTAGCCTATCAGATGGTGCCCAGTCCCATTGAGATGATCTTTCCTACTCAGTCCTTTGAGTCATACACCGATCTCCTTTGGAAACACCTTCACAGACACACCCAGAAATAATGCTTGACCCCTTCTTTAGGTATTCTTTAATCCAGTCAAGTTGGCGCCTAAAGTTAACCATCACGGGTATGTGGGTTGGGAGTAGAATGGACAGCCAGGGTGGACCTCTTTGAGGAGGTAACATTTGAGCAGAGGTCTGAATGAACTAAAAGAGTGACCCATGCGATCATCTAGGAAAGAACATTCCAGGCGAAGTGAACAGAAAGTGCAAAGACCCTCAAATGGGTAGGAATACAAATGAGTTTCATTTTGAGAATACAGGCATAGCTTTCGAATTACGCTGTGAGGTTTTTTTGTTTGTTTGTTTGTTTTAACTATGTATCAACTAACTCAAATCAAGAACACTTGAATTCTAATAGACAACACTTTTAGGACTGGTTTGTGCCAGATTCACTAGTTTTACCTTTCACTTGTTCATTGGCTTTCATTATAAAAAATCTAGGAAGTGGGGCGTAGTCTTCTTGCTACAAAGACACAGTAGAGAGAATCATATTTGAATGTGGAAATTTCATAACTAAACAGAACCATCCTAAAAATCTAGGTTTACCTTTTAGTTAAGTGGTTCTGTCATAGACGAAGTTTATGTAACCGGCAGAACGAACTGTTCTTTGGAGCTCAGTGCTGACTTTTCACATTGTAACCCAAAGGGAATGTCACAGGAGATCTTGATGAAGCCAGCGAACAGTCTCACAGAACGAGACTCAGGACTGACGCAGTCAGAGGAGACTTTGTCATGAGCTGCTGCTGTTTCTGTAAACCAATGCCCTGGGATCCTTGATCCCATAATAAGGAAAAGGCTAGCCCATTTTGACCTTTATAGCCTGTTGCAAAGTCATTGCTGAGCTATTATTTGAGTAGCTTGAGGTAGAATAATGTTCAACTCAGCTTCCTGGAGCTGCATTTGAAATGCAATTAATTGACTGCTGTTAGTTGTCAATTAACATTTATTATCAATTAGTTCATCAAATTGATTAGTTGGCAGGACCTTAAAGTCTAAATGCACTCCTTTCCATTATAAATATGTCTATGAGAGTAAAAGCTACTCACTAATTGATGTCAAACTGGAATTGCTTATGTCGTACTTGAGTCTTGTCCATATTGCATTTTAAAATCTGTATCAAGCAAACTTGGATGATACATGTAAGGTTCACACTTTTAAAATGTGCCTCATTGTAATTGTTTTTTTGTGGGGATAATCAGTAAACATGCCAGGTTGAAACTTTATACTGATGTCACAAGTAATAGGACTTGCAGTGTTATATTCATATGTCTAGAATGATTTTACTTTGGAAAAAAAGCATTCTGTCTCAGTGTTGCTGAATTTTTTGTACACATTTAAGGCTTGCATATATCAGTTTTAACATTTTGTGAGTCAACTAATATAAGGATGTAAGCTTTCAATAGCTATCTAGAGGAAGGTAAAATATGTGTATATACTTTGCAACAACCCCTATTTGAAAGACAAGCATATATATATTTATATATTTTTGATATTTTTATCACCTCCCCTCTCCCCAAAAAACTTTTCTACAATATACCCAGCTTTCTAGGCTCTTCAGGACCCTCCATTATCTAAAGTCTAATTAATAGATTTCTAATTTCCTCTTCCATCCTTCCCTTTGGTTAAAACAACAACAACCACCACCACAACAACAGATATACCACTATTTAAAAAGATACATTTCTTTTTTTGGGAAAAGGAAACTTACAGACAAACATTTAGTATTCAGCATATGATATTTTTCTTTATCTTTTGTACAACTTGGGAAGCACGGAAAGAAACTGTAAAATCTACCCCCTATCTATTTAACAAAACACAAGATACCTACAAGGGATTATTCATTTTTATAGCCTTTGTGCAAAAAGATAATTCCTGCCTCCTCCCACCCCAAATTGTGACCTAAATATGGCTGAAAGACACAACATGTGACCTGCTTAGCGCTGCCTGCCATGGCCTCGAGCCACAGCAGGAACTCTATTAGAGGGAACGGCACAGATGCTACCAGATGGCCAACATATTGTCCAGAGATGACCCATGTATAATTGCAGAAAGTTCAATACATTCAGGTTTTGAATTTAATTGCATTGACCACCTTACCTACTGCTGCTGCATGCTTTAATTTATTTAAGGTGGAAATATAGTTTAAGAGAGAGTGAGGGAACTCCTTGCAATGTTACCTTCTGTCTTTTGCCAAGCACCAAATTGCCTAAAGGTGGGATTCCAGGTGTTTCCAGCTACCTGAACTGTGAGCAATTTGCGTCATATTTGCTTGGCCTTCATTATTTGAGTAGAGAGCTTTGCTTTTTAATCAACTTAGCAACAGATAACATTTCCCAAATGCACATAATGCATTTTCATGATTTTGGCTTTTTTGGGAGGAGAGAAGGGGAATGATGGATTGGGTAGGATTGCTGCTTTAGCCTTCTCTGGGTAACTTGTACAAAAAGTTGATCGAATTTAATTACTTCACTTCCCCTATAGCAACTTCAGTTCTAACAACGTAAGATACCAGTGGCGGATCTAGTTCCCATAAATGTATATTTCTAGTCATATAATACTTTATTTCGGGGGGCATATTAAGTTGATTTTGCTGCATATATGAATATATAGTCACTTAAAAACAAGAGTATGTATGGGCTTTGGTTACTAGGAATTTTGAACCTTTTCTCTCTGAAGAAGCATGGCAATTGTATGTTATATCAGGATAGAGAACCATTGTTTCAGTTTCCTTTTGCAGACTGTTATTTCTTAAAATGTTTCTGCTAAGCAAATGTAATCACGATGGCATGCGTTATTAATTCAAAATAGCTTCTCAAATGGCTCAAGCTCTGGGATGGCAGCATGTCTGTTGCAATGTCATTTGTCATAATTCTTTGCTCTTATATAGTGCCTTTTCTCCAAGCCACTCACATACTACATTTGCTTTGTGTCTATGTTCAAGACAAAAGATAAATCCTCATTTTGTTTGAACTTTCCAATCTATTGCATCTTTTCATATTTACACTGCACTATCTACTGATAGGTCTGATTGGTTTCCCTGATAAGTCCTGGAAAAAGAATTCATGAAATTGTCAAGGAAAATTATATTCTTCTGCCATAATCTGATTTGAGAATGAATTTTATGGTGGAAGCCATTTTACAGTACATTCAATGATGTTTTTCTGACAATTGTCATCATTAATTATGCTACACAAAGTCCCACTTCTTATTTAAAATCTGAATCCGAATTATTTGTACCAAAAGAAGTGCATGTTAAGTGCTTGAAACAACCTTGGATTTTTTTGGTTAAGAGTATGTTTTCATGAAAACAGTTAAATGCTGTTAAACAAAAAAGAATAACTGTAGAATTAAAAAGATATTCTACATTATTGTTTTATGATTTGAACTTGCTGATAAGCATTTCAGGACATCGCAAACCTGATTGGGTAGTGTCCCTTTAAAAGCAGACTGGCAGCTGCTGTCAAAATGGAATGCACCCCCAAAACTTGCTGTTTATTCATATCCCAGTTAAAGCTGAAACAAACAACTGAAACTAATCACGCTTGAAGTTGGGTATCGCCTTTGTGAGCTTTATGAGCCTATTTTTCTGAAATTAGAAATTGCCTGAGTGAAATGTTTCTAGCTAAACTGCTTTCTACTGAAGTCGTGATTTTTACAGTCAGATAAATGCCCCTTAAGCTCCATTTATGTAAGCGTCAGTGACATCCAGTGGCTAGCAGGCTGATCACAAGTGCATCTCCCTGCAGTGTGAGGGGCCCATGGTACAGAGATAGAGATGGCACTGGAAACCGCTCTGCATTTGATAATGTTGTTTCTACTCAAGAAGGTTGGTTTTACCAAATGTGGCCCTCTGATTAGGTTGACTAAACATTCCACCCCGAACTTTTAAATGGCATTGATAGAAATGTGACTTGAAAATTGGAAATAAAATTGCATGTAAGGGCTATATAGGAAAATGCCATTGCTTGGAAAACATAATTAGCATCTACGCTAAACCCGAAGCTTGAAACTCTGCAGGTGTTATTTAGAAATGGTTATCGGGGAGCTTACACAGCTTTCAGTTACACAAACAGGACTTGTAAATTCTAGTGAGATTGGTTCATTATGCAGAGTTGGATGATGTTGCAGCTAATGTTTCAAACACATATGCTTCATAAAATGGTCCACCTTAATTCGAAAAAGGTATTACTTGCAATTATGTCAGCTATATACATTTATTTGCAGACAGTCAATTCATATTGATCATAACCTGACCTCGCAATGACCTTGAGGAAAGGTAGTCTGTGACGGGTATAGATATTGGGATCAATACCAGAGTGCAATCGACTACACCTAGTTACTGATAAATGAAGTAAAAAGGTACACTATTTTCAGAAACAAAGATAATAATGCTCATTTAGTCAACCGTTTGTAAAGGTTTAATATTGATACATGTAGTTATAATGACATCCTCGGGCATTTTCAAGTGGCAGAAAACAATAGGGTAAGGAGTCACTGAACACGCTAAGCAGAAAGAATCATTACTTTCCAACTCCAACAAAGACATTCCACAATATTTGTGTCAACAGTGCTGAGAACCAGGGCATTCTCTAAGCAGTACAGAGAGACCATGGTTTCAACTGCATGAGGCTGTCTGCTTCAATGTTCTTCTCTGTGTGCCAGGTCTTGTGAAACGAAGCACCGTATTACGTGGGAACAAAGCCTCCAGGACCCCACATTGTACGTTAGTACTACCCTCTCTTGCACATTTGCAGTGGAATTAGCTTGCCTATCCACAGGTATAACCAACTGTAATCATGAGGAAGAGAGCATTTGGTCTCAGCGCATCTGCTCCATGTCGATGCATTCCCCTCTGCTATGGAAAGTTAAAAGAAAGGATGTTAACAAAAATTTCCCCCAATTGTTCCTTTCTCTTTGCTGGGAATTCCACAGAGTGAGCACTTGGCAAGTTATGCAGAACCTAAGTAAATAGAATCCATTGGCAAAATGGTAACAGGTTGTGCAGCTTAATTGGAGGAGAGAAGTTCAGGAGCCAGCCCGGTGTCTGCTGCACCCAGTTGGTAAATTGTGCCTGTGGTGAGAACAGAGTGATTTTGCAGTAAGCTCATTTTGGGTAACTAGTCAGCCTGCTACTGTGAGCCAAGAAATATGAGGATTTGGTTTCAGTGTGTTTTTCTTTTTTCCTTTTTTTTTGGTGTAAAATATATTTCTATATCTTAAGCTTTGTTTATCTTTTGCCAGTATAATTTTGAGAAATCGGTGCCAGCACTCTGATATTGTCTTCCTAAGGGAGGGAAATGCTGAGAGACATTTGTGGCTATTAAAACCTGCAAACAGAAGGAAAAGGCTCTGTTCGCATAGATTCCACTTGAATGTTTTCCCTGAATGCTTAAGTTTCTTAGGTGATCCCTACAGTTAATCTCCTGGTCCCATGCCTCAAGCCACACGCTTTTTCACATGGTCTTCCTGTTTTGCAGGCCAGCTAGTCATTTGCTACCTGCTTTTGCTTCTTCCACTCTCATGAAGCTATTTATTAATAAACCTGTGTTTGCAATATGGCATTACATCAATAAACCTCCGAGTGGTTCCGTTAGTCAGCATTCTGGGAAATCCTGTGCTATGTTGGAGAACTGTAAATCTCCATTATTGCTTCCCATAGCACAAATAAAGAATACCCTCTTACCTCCATGACATCCTCTGCTCATTTTAAAGGGTGAATGCATATTCTCCCACTGGCGCTGCGAGCTGCTGAACTTGTGTTTGTCAGCAAGTGGAGTGTCGCTGACACTGAAGACACCCTGAAACACCTATAATCAAGGAACTGGCTAATTTCAGAACCAAAATTACTTCAGTGAGCTTCAGTCTTCCCTTTTTCTGAAGTCTTTAACCAATTGGTGGAACAGGCAAATTCTGGACTTTAGATTTTTCTGTTCTGCAGCTGTGGGATCTGATTTCCAGCGTGTTATTAATTGTCACAAAGAAAATATCAGTAATTAGAAAGATAAGAATAGACTTTTAGATACCCTTTTGGTATCAGACAGAAACAGTAGAACAATCTTTATTGTTTATACCAACTAAAAAATTTCTGGTATTTACTACTTAAGACGAGGGTGATAATAGCATTTCCACAAACCGTAAAAAAGGGTTTGGCCAGTGAATGCTGTGGCTTCTCTCTATTTTTATGACTTCCCCAGGACAGAGCACAGTGGAAGTTAGGACAGAGGGATGACAGCTTGGAGGAGCTGTCTGAAACTGGCTTTGACTCTGAGCCTGGGTTTCCTTGAGGGATACCTTTAAAACTACAAGTGGTACGTATTTGACATGAGGAAACTGACTTTTAATATTTCTAAAGGTGCTTTTAATAAAGCAAATTTAGGTATCCTAAGAAAAATTTCTTTGTAGTGCCCCAGAAATCCCTGACCACTCTGGAACTGGTCTCTTTATATCTGATATCCCCAGCTCACTTCATGACAGGGCCCCTGATTTTGGGGATATCACAAACAGCTCAACTATGAGTTTCTGACCATCGTGCCTTGCCCATATCTGCTGACCTGGCTCTGGGCTCTGACCAGGGGCCTTCCTGCCTGCCTAGATACTAGCTAAGTCATTAGAAGGCAAAGGACTATCAATTTTTGCTGCCAACCTTCTATTTTGTATTCTGATTTCATTTTTGGTAAGAATCGCCACTAAGAATAGGTAGCTGTCGGTTGTTGTCAGCATCCTGTGAATTTCCTAGCACCCAGCTACTCTTCGTTGACTCCACCAGGGCTAACCTGCCTTAGCTGGTCTCTGGCCTGCTTCTTTGGCTGATCTTCCACTGTCCTTGGTCAATTGTTTTTTTTTCCAGATTCCATTTCAGTTATATATGCTCTTCTGCCTCCTGTCAGTCACCGCCATGGTTCCTGGGATTCTAGAACCTCCCATACTGGGATTGGGCAATCCCATGTTCCAGATTGTCCCTTAGAACCCACTTCTCTATTAAAGCACCAATATTTTATTCAGTCGGAGCAATTCTATGTGTCGGATTGCCTAATGATGAATCCCTGGTGAATCAATGAATTATTCTATTGCAACTACATAACATTTGCATCTTATAATAGGAATGGTGAGAAGCTGCAAAGATTTTCTCTATACTGGGTATCAAGGGAGGACATTTAGACACTGGTGTTTTTTGTAGCATCCCTTGAGAAATACCCTAATCCAGATATGTGTAGGATCAGCTATCTATCTACAGCATGATATCCCAATGTGTCTATGCATGCCCCCGTGTAGGGCAGAATGGCAGCAGCAGCAGGGGATGGCAGAGTGGATTTTAACTAAAGACGACAGACGGGCATTCCAGACACATGCCATTTGATTTAGACCCCGATTCTTCCTGCTGGATTCCCACTAATGCCTATGTTGAACAATCTCAACTTGCTGGAAGTGTGTCCTGAATTGTACTTTCTGGTAATTCCACATCATTATACGTAAATGGAGTTCCTTTGCTGGAGGCCTTTTGCTCTAACATGGACAAATCATTCTTGGTGAGAGACAGAAGATGTTGAGGAAGATGAACTCTCAATTATGCAGCTCATCCCAGCTGTGCCAAGAACTGGGGAACACCCAGTACACAAGATCATTTTCCAGGACTCAAGGCTTTTGTTTTTCAATAACCCTGAATCCTGGGACTGGAATCCCAAATGTTTTGACATGAAAATAATTTTTTTTTTAAACAAGAGGAAATTTCCTGTTTATCACTAAATGAAATTCCCCTCCAAAGGAGAATGCCTGCATAGATTTTCTGCTAGGATCCACCTGCTAGAAAAAAAATACCTTAGATACATTATAAGAATTGCAAAATTGCAAAAGCAATAACACTTTACCATATTAATTAATTTTGAATTACAGCCGAAGTCTTGTATAAGTGCATATGACATCCATGGTAATGCCAAATTAATTCTTTATGATCAGTGCTATTGCAATCAATACTAAATGAATTCATAATGATAAGATACTTAAAATAAAGAGTTACCACAAAAACAATAAAAAGACCATCATCATCCCAACTATAGCACACTAATAAAGTTTTAGCTCAATAAGCTGGTGCTACCCATGACAATCAATGGCAGATACTTAATTCATTTCTGCTTGTCTCTGTCTTGCTTTTCCTGTAAGGGCTGTGTAAAGCATACCGCTTTGATTCTACTGTAAATTGTGTAGAGAGAAAGAAATACAGTACTCTTATTATTCAATAATTTTGCTGTAGCATTTACTTTGCATATCACCTCTGCCAAAGAACTCATGGCAAATTATACACACCAATCTAGTTCCAAATGGATTCCTTTTTGTCTCTATTTCCTCTTCATGAGAACCATGTAATCTTTTCTGAATCTTCTTTCCTCTTTCATAGATAAAGATATTTGTAGTATGTATAGCGTTAAAGACTAGAAGATGGCTACACTGGTCTTTACATTTTCACTTTTTCATTTTAATAATGCCAAAAGACGCTGTGTGGATGGAAACTAATGACTCTGTTATATCTATCCTTTACTGTGCATTAAAGAATCAGTCAATCCTGAAGTTAAGACATAATAACTTCCTCTCTTTCTCTCCCCTCCCTCCCTCCCTCCCTCCCTCCCTTCCTTCCTTCCTTCCTTCCTTCCTTCCTTCCTTCCTTCCTTCCTTCCTTCCTTCCCTCCCTCCCTCCCTCTCCACCTCTCACCCTCTCTCTCTGTTTGAACATCTTCCATATGTCAGTGATATTCTGGCCTGGGCCCTGGAAATAAGAACAAAAAAATTTAATCCTTACCTTCTAGCTTAGATAGAATCATGAAAAGAGTACTGGGCTTGGTCAGGCGTGATGCTCAAGACAGTAATTTCAGCACTTAGGGAGGCCAGGGCAGGAGGATTCACTTGAGGCAAGGAGTTGAAGACTAGTCTAGGCAACATAAATAGACCCTGATTCTATTTAAAAAAAAAAAGTACTGGGGTTGCCATCAGGTTGAAGTAAATCTTAGTTTTTAAATTTTCTTTGTTATTTGATTTTGGGCACTGTGATAGAGGCAAATTTCATTTCAGATCTTTTCTTCTTGGGAACATGGACAGCTATACTTCCCAAATCCCTTGCGTTTGAATAGGGCTGTATGAGTATCCTGGACAATGAATTGTATGCAGAAATTATGTGTGTCACTTCTGGGCTAAGCCAGTGAAACTTCCTATGTACTACTTCAGTCTTCTCTTGCCCACAAGAAGGCCTCATGTTGAGGCGGTACAGCCATAAGATAGATACAGCCTGGATTGCTGAGTCCCTGTGTATTAGTCAGGGTTCTTCAGAGAAACACAACCAAGACGATATAAAAGATGACATAAAATAAGAGATTTAACATGGGAATTGGCTCATATAATTATAGAAGCCAAGAAGTTTTATGATCTGTTGTCTACAAGCTGGAGAACCAGGAAAGCCAATGGTTAATTCCAACCGAAGACCTTAGAACCAGGGGAGCTGACAGTGTAAGTCCCAGTCCACAATTGAAGTCTTGAGAACCAGGTTGGGGCTGCTGGTGTAAGTCTGGAGTCCAAAAGCTGAGAGACAGGAGCTCCTATGTCTGAGGGCAAGAGAAGATGGATGTCCCAGCTCAAAAGAGAGAGAGAGAGAGAGAGAGTTTGGATCTTCTTTTCTTTATTGGGTCTGTTTATTCAAATGCTAATCTCGTCCAGAAACACCCTCAAAGACATGCTTAGAAATAATTTCTACCAGCTATCTGAGTCAAGTTGACTTAATCCAGTCAAGTTGACACAAAATTAACCATCACACACACTGCAAGGAAAACAACTGCCTTGGAAGGTACCTAACCTGTGGTGAACTTTGTGTGATAGAGAAACAAAATTTGTTTCTTTCTTTAGGAGTTGCTTGCTACTGTACCATGAGTCTAACCAAGCCTATCTAAAATAGGTAAGTAATCTCTCTGAGTATCCACTTCTTCATCACAAAACAGGGATAATATATTTCTTACTTACATAATGAAGTTTCTGAGAAAATCAGTGAAGATAACTAACATATCACACACAAACTATATAAGTCAGAGTTATGCAATGGCTGAGTTGAACTATTCTGGATTCAAGAATTATAACTCACAATTTCATAAGATTCATTTGGACCAGGTATCTCTCTGTCTATCATAACACCAGGAGATGTTGTTTAAAGATTTTAGAAAGACGAAATGATTTCTTGAGAGTGATTAAATCTCATGCTCTATAATGAGAGTTGCATATAAGTTGAATGTAAAAATATGAGTTGCCACGATGGGCTCTCATATGGGTCTCCTGTTTCTCTTCCTCAGGGCTGGTGATACTCACACACTTCTCTCATCCGGAGCTTCATGGGTGAATTCCAAATTCTTCTGTTTCATGATCTGCATCAAGGCATCTAATTTATACTTAAAAGCTTTTGTTACTAAGTTTGGACTCTGTCCAAAATAACCACTCACTGCATGCTGTTATTGCCTACCATTATTTTTAAAAAAATACTTTTCATAATCTGAAGCTATCCTGTATTGAATGTTTACTATGAGTTTCCTGCTGCTAGAAGGTAAACTTAGTGAGATCAGAGACACAAATAACTGGTTTTTTTTTTTCACTATCACATCCCCATTGCCTAGAAGAGTGCCTGGCTACAGAAGACAGTCAATAGATACCAGTTGAATAAATGAATGACCTAGCATAGTAGATATTCAATAAATATCAGTTGAATGAATGAATGAGCTGACATATAGTAGGCATTCTATAAATATCAGTTAAATGAATGACGAACAGCAGGAAAGAGATAAAGTGATGGTAAAGAGTGATTGAGCATGGAATGAGTGTTTTTTTTTGTTTTGTTTTTTGTTTTTTTGTAACAGATAATTAGAAAATACCTTTTCTGAGCAACTGATGACATTTGACCAGAACTGGAATGATGAAAGCAGGACTATTTTATCTACTAGGAATTATAAGCATAATGCCTGTGACTAAGAGTTTTTCAGTGCCTGGGAAAGTGTTTCAGGCCTGGAAAAATATTACTGGCATTAATTTATGAAAAGAATACAGCAAAATTGAAACCAACAATATTTATTTAAATGCATACAAAATGTCAATTGTAACTAATCAACTGCAACTCAACTGTTATCATTTTATATAAATTCTACTCAATATGCAATGTGAGTATATTTTAATATGTTTGATCTGATGTGTTTAGAACCCACAAGAATCTTGTTAGATGGGAAAGAGCTAGTTGTGTGAAAATCTTGGGGAGGAATATTACAAGCAGAGAATGCCTTGAAATAGAAAAATGAATTCCATGTGACTGAGGAAGAAAAAGAAAGATGGAGCCAGTGAATAAGGAGACAGTGAGGGAGACTGGTAGGAAATGAGGCTGAAATCAGGCAGTGACTGGATTGTGCAAAGTTTTACACAGTGTAAGGAAAATGGACAAAGATACTTCTCAACACACCCTTCTTTTTCTGGCTCAGGGGTGTGGGTGTGAGTACGTGTGTGCACACTGCATTATATTTTTCAAATGTGTTTGCCTTTGAGGAATTGTTTAACCCAGAGATAAAGGCTATTAGTTATTTTTCTATATGCTGTGGCTATTCCTATACACAGGTTATTGCCTCAATGCCCCCACTCATATTCTTAGACCCAAATACTTCACAGTATGTCTATGTATTTGCCATTCATGGATGAAACAAGAGCATCCTATATGCTAACTAGCTTAATCATGGTAGATTCTTGATTTTCACACTTAAATCCAATTATATTTGGTGCGTTTTAGTTTATCTCACTCAACATGACTTCAGGCAGTTTCAAAGCCAAGGAGGAATGCATAAGTATTCGGGCAGCCATTGAAGGCAAGAGCCCGTCACCTCTTCTTACCTTATAACGGGACCAATGGTTATTCCAGAGCTTATGCTCAGCCCAGTTGCTCCAAGGGCCGTATCATTCATACTTGTTTCATGATACTGTCCAGTTACCACTGAGTATGAAAATATCTTAAAATAATTGCTTTATCAGGTATGGCTCAAAACCTTCTTTTGTGTCAGTTGGTGGAGGAGGCAGAGGGCAGTTTAGTGCTTTGCCTTCCAAACCACAGAATATCTTTGCTGCTTTATATTTTCCTTCAATTGTCATTGAAAATAACTAGTCATAATGCCTTTGTGAGCCTCGCCCGGTTTCAGCTATGTGTAAATCATGTTCCCAGACAGGGCCCCTTGGTTTAGCGGTCCCATTGTGGAAGTGATTTAGGTAGAGGCAGGATCATGAATAAAGAACACTCACCCTCTTCTTCAGAGGCAGGGGCGGGAGAGCCCTCCCCAAACATCTCTTTTCAGTACCAGTATTTGGCTAAGAGCTTTAATTTCATTAGACAAATGGGGGCTGGGTTTTTCCATGCATCTCAGCCTCCTTTTAATGTGTAAATTACATAGGGTTTGCCACTCATTACAATGGTGATATGATTATTGGCCTCAAACAGACCACACTGCACAGGCCCCCAGTGATAGGCCAGCTCAGAAGTGGCATGTGTGGGAAGCATCGGACAGCATATGTCTGCTGATCACACGCCTTCAAAAGAATAGAATCCACAGACATGAGGCTCCCACTGGCTTTACTCAGAGTGCTTCACGGGAAGTCAATTTCTGGGTGGATGTGACATCCTGAAAGGTAACGATACAGTTACAAGGTAAAAGCTGCTGGGAGCCACAAGCAGTGGCAAGGAGAATGCTTTTAGGATTTGGAGGCAGAAGCCCTAAGCCTGGCTGTTTACTGAAGGAAGTCATGTCACTGAACTCTTGTGAACCTCAGTTTCCCCACTCACAAAATGGGGATAATAATGCCTCCCAATACCTGCAAGTTATTAAGGAACATTATTTGTTGACGCTGTGCTATGTACGATTGTGCTGGGCAATATCATTCCCATTGTCTCATTCATTCCTTAAAATAACCCTTAGAGGTAGCTATGGCTAAGCACACTAAGGAAAGTTAAAGAAGCCAGTGCAGCTCCCCACACCCCCAACAAATGCTTCACGGACAAAGAATTTTATGGAAAAATATATAGCTTAGAAGATTCTGTACAGTATGTCCTGTCCTCCTCAGTCAGTTCTTAGAAAACCACAGTGCACATTAGCACATTAAAGGCTCTGAGAAGCTCCTTATTAAGACAACCTTTTTATTTATTTATTTTTTAATCCAGAATTTCCTTTGAGACCACCTTCCCTCCTCCTTCACCCCAACAAATGCATACACCCAGCTGCCTAGGAGCTAAGTCTCCTGCAGAGGCAGTAGCCCCAGAGCAGTTACTGATGTGGAGATGGACAGAAAGGAGAAAATCAGTGAGTCCCTGTAAGGAGGCATTGTCAGCTCAGAAGGGGCTGGCAGAGAACTCTGTGAACACATGATTATGATGGGAGAGACCCGTTCTGGTACAACTGTACCACTCTCTGAGTGTAGTACAGGAGGAGTTTATTGTCCCCCCGCCCAAATAAAATTTATTCTACACGGATGGAATATGATATTGTTTCTACTTTTTCCCATTCATTCATTCATTTTGTATATTTTTTATAAACCCAAATATATCCCCCATCTGTGGTCTGTATCTTGCCAGAAATTTAGATGTTCAGCTACACAAGATAAATGTCTTGGTGGATGTACACCGAATCAGACTCAAGAGCGGCTACTTCATTCATGGCTTCTAATACCACCACTTTCCTCGTTTCCGTCAGCATAAATCGACCACGGTACTTAGATTTACACTTGTTTAATGCTTTGTATTACAAAGCACACACATTTCTCATACATTTTCAGGGTCTATTCCTTAAAACACTAGGTCAGAAAGATGTAAATGTTTCTGAAAGAACAAGTATGTGTGCCTATTTGTTGGGGTGGTAGAGAGGTGGTTTTATTGGAAATTCTGGGCTAATGAAAAATGATTTCTTTAATACAGGACATCTTAGAGCTTTTAATGTACGCTGTGATTCTCTAAACATATAAAGGAAAGGCTAAAGCATACATTTCCCAAGCTATCTATTTAGCCTTAGAGCTCTTAGTCCATGGAACATCTTTTGGGAAACGTTATACTTGCTAATTGTTTTCCTCTAGTGTGTACGGCAAAGGCTACCTCTGAGAGTTACTATAACAAAGGAATGGGGTGTGCTGGTGCTACTGCCTAGCACAGCGGGTGTCCAGTGGGGATACAGCAACTGGTGTTCTCTAACAACACATAGGAAGCAGGCAGGCCTCAGCCTCTCTACCTATCACCCTCCAAAGGTGACTTGCTTTCTAATCTGGCTGTGACCTGGGTTGGTTCCTTGGCTCTGGTTCCCTTAGTCAATCCTCTCTGGAACTAGAGGCCAGTTTGCCTTCCGCCCCCATCAGCTGGGCCATGCTCTTTCCTCTTTCCTTAGGCACTGCCATCCAGTGGGCTAGGCCTGGTCCTACTTCTACTACTTTGTCCATCATCCTCTTCAAGTGACAACTCAGGTACTGCTAGATGTTGAGAACCACTTTCCCCTAGAAAAGGTGCTACTGTGTCTCACTCTCTGATAATAACTTTTAGATATTCATGCTGGCTTGATCTGGCCTTGCATTTACTATCTCAGTCGACTGGGTATAGAATGTCCCAGCTACTACCTCGCCTGTCTTGGTTCACTCTATGCTGCCAGATAGGAACTCCTGGTTTGCTACATGGCCACGGCTCCTTGCATTTTGATTATATCTTGGAAATATTCCAGAACTATGTCTTATATGTGAGTAAATTTATACATACTTATATCAGTGGCAGGAGACGCCTAGAACTCTGGTCTCTAGACTACCAGGGTGATTCTCTTTCCACTATGCTACTATACTTGATACACAATTATTACATTTCTGTCTCGCTTACTGGGAAGCAAAGATAACTCATACAGAAAAGTTTTGCCATAGGTTTTTTCTGGCCATTTTATGCACACTAAATGTATAACTAAGTTTGGCCATTTTCATCAACTCTCTGTATTAGGGAGACTAAATCCTATATAACTGACTCTTCTCAGTGACTCATGTCTGAAATCATGGTTCCTTCAATAAAATGTAGGCTGAAGTTTTCTAGGGTAACCTCTGAATGCCAGACTCACTCCCAGTATGGAAGAGCTTTTGAGAAAGAGTTTTCCTAAATAAAGAGACTTTATTGTCTCTAATGCCACTAGCAATGAGCCCAGAGAAAATGTAAGGACCATTCCAGGCCAGTTATATGACACCTGGAACTAAGGGCTAGATGCTGGAGACAGGGTTTTCTCTGGTTTGCCTGTAGGCTTGTCCATATAGCGGGGTTTCTCACAGATGTACCTCACAATGATTGGCTTGACCACACTCCTGCACAGAAACTGGGGCCAGCTGTGATCTCTGAACCCTGTCTGGGTGGAGATGATATCGTTGCTCACCAGCAAATGTCAACGATAAATACCTGAATATTGGCTTGGTATGCTGAGGTCAGTTAAAGGACTAGGATACTTGGTGAGTAAACCTAGGATTGGCCAAGCAGCAATAAAATCACTAGAGGTTGCTAAGCACCGTCATCAGTATATCAGGCAGCAGAGAAAGTGACCTACTGAATCTTACATAGCTCAAGTTCCAAAATCTGAAGAAGCAGGTTCTGTGAATAAGAGGATTAAGGGATTGGAGTTTGGGCAGTTCTTTATAAAATCTGGCCAGATCTTCAAATTTCGTTTCTGTATCCAAACACTAAACAAAGAATTGTTTATTTTATGTTAAAAATAATTATGCTCATAACTGGAGGGGCAGAGAAAGGATGTCCTTGCCCCCACTGCAAAACATGAATTTTTGATAATTTATATTCTCTTAAACTATTTGGGATTAAGGATATACATTTGAGAGACAGGTGAGCTGTGGTGAAAAGCCATGGAACAAAACACAGCTAAATGAATTCCCCAGAGGGTAAGCCTAGGACCGTGGTGTTAGTTTGCACACAACTGTGCTAAGAGCAACAACTAGCAACTGAGTTTTTCCTATCTGATTTCTGGAAACTGTACTGATTGTCAATCGTCAAACAAATTCTTTATTCTTTACCCTAGACTACTGATGCCATTTTATGAATTCTTCATCAAAAGCTTTGGGAAAAATTATAGTATATAACACAAAACATTTTTATTTCATTATCTTTGCTGAGATCAATGAGTTTAGCTTTCAATCTTACTACATTTGAACTGCTGCAGATGGTATAGGTGGCAAATATTACACATTTGGTTAGAAAACATCATGGATATAAATACCCTTGTCTTTTTCCCTCAGATCAGTGGAGAGCTTTAAGAACAGGATAAATACCCATCTGCCTGGAAAATTGCCTGGAGGCAGGGTGATGGACTAGATGTCTTACTTAGATTCCTTCCAACCCTCTGATTCAGAGCCCTCCTCTGTTGCCAATAGAGTGAGTTTTGGTGGGATACATCCAGGACTGCAGCCCCTTCTGCATGTGTGCATAATGCCCCAAGATTTTTTGTTGAGTTTAGTGAAGAATAAGCTCCCTTTTCCATCTGTATGGAAATAGGCTGCTTCTGAAATGCTATTTGCAGACTTCATTTGAGGGTGTGGGTCTAATCAGAAATGATGAATGGATGAACACTAATGGATTTTTTGGAGAGGTCACTCTTTCAGGGGGCTAAGGATCTTGATTTGTGCATCTTTAAGGGGTGTGGCACAGAGCCCAAAGGCATTACCTAAGCTCCCCTGCCAGGTGGTGCCCTAGTGGGATCATCATGGACTTGGGCCAACAACTGGACGCTGCTGATGGCAGTTACACCTGTGCAGATGCAATGTAGTTTATAATGGAAGTGGGTACCCCAGTCATGGCTAAAAAGTCCTATTTACAAGCCTGATGAGTAAAGAGACAGCCATATACTTTTGTTTATATATATATATACATATTTATTTTTGTTTTTAAGTTTTAAAGCAAGCCATATACTCTTTAGAAAAATTTTAAGAAAGTAGAAATATATGAAAACTGAAACAAAAATAATTCTAAATCCCCCAGCCTAGAAACATTCACTGCTAACACTGTGGCATACAGCAGACACTTGAAACTTGTGAGTGCACATACTGAGCACATGAAAAATGGACACATTCACCCATCCCACCATAGCCTATAAGTCACCTCTGAAAATAGAGTAAATTATAGTGGAAAATTTAAGTGCCCACTTCAGAGCACTAAAAATTCCTTTTAATTTTTTACTTGATGAGTAATTTTTGCATTCTCTGGAATACAGGCAGAAAAAGTTTCATGAGTTAGTTTCTGTCACCTTCAGGGTAGAAAAAATGGTGAACTCATTCATCAGGTTCCCAGCTTCCATAAGAACCATCCCCTCCATCGCTGCTCTGCTCCGGCCACAGTCTCTCCACTTCCATGATCAGCACTGGCTGATTGGGTTCTATCCAAACTCATCATCCTCTTTTTTTTCTTTTTAAGATTTTTTTGAAAAAGATATCATGTTTTCTTTTAAATAATTTAAATCACTTTGCAGAGTGTTACTTGATTTTGTAATAATAAAATCCTTCTGACAAGTGGCTGCTCATTGGCTGCCCTGTTACTCTATGTAAATTGATCATCCCTCCACACCAGAGCTATACACTTCACATCTCAAATTCATACATCAGCAATGCAACTAATTTGTATGTTTTATGAACTTTGAGTTGCTCATGATTAGAAAAGTTACATATGCATATGTTAGAGTTTTATTATTTTTCTGTCTAGACTTTTTCTCTCTAACTCTGTATGTGGCGTGTCGTATGTGTGTGTTTGGATGCCTGTGTATGTACAATGTATATACAGTTCCTGCAAGTTATATTCTTAAATATTCTCAGTGGAGCATTTTTCCAGTTCATTGTGAGTATCCATTTATTGATTTATTTGTTTGTTGTATATGGTTTGTCTCATCCACCACAAAATACACATCATCAGAACAGACACATGTGATTGTTGTTCATTGTTATATCCCCAGCATCTGGAATAAGTCCTGGCCATAATAGATACTAAATAAACATTAGTTTATTGAATAAATGAATGACTAAAATATCCACTGGGTATATAATTTTTGATGATTGAATAGTATTTCCTAATAGAGGTGTAACCAGAGTTTAGTTAACTATCCCTTTTAATGCTAATGTGATATGATATTTTTATTAACATAACCAGTGTTCTGAGGAACAAAGATCTTGGTCACGAGTTTTGATTTTTCCTTCAGGATAGAGTCTACATGTAGAGTTTACTAGGTTGAAGCATAAGAAGATACAAAGCCATTACAGCTTAATATGTTTTGCCCATTTTTTCCCTTTAGAACACTAGTAGAAGTTTTACACTCCCATAAGCAATGAATGGAAGTTAAGTCTTACTATGTCCTTGCTTTATGTAGTAACTTTTTTCAACTTTCTCAATTCTGGAATTTGAAGGAATTTCATTTCTATTGTGGACATCACATTAGTCAAGATCTCTCTAGCTACTGGAACAAAAACTTCCAAATGTTAACACAGTAAAGTTTTTTGTTGTTGTTGTTGTTCATGTCATGGTCTGATGTAGCTCAAGCCACTCTTCCGGATAGCAACCCTCTAAGCAGGGACTCGGGGATTTGAACCCTTCCAATCTACCATCTCTGAGATCTCTGAGTGCTGCACTTCTGGATGCATAAGTGAGTGTGTGTGTGTGTGTGTGTGTGTGTGTGTGTGTGTGTGTGTGGAGAGAGAGAGAGAGAGAGAGAGAGGGAAAGGCAGAGAGGGGGGCCAAGTGGTGTATTTATTTTATGACCAAGCTCAAAGTCAAGTATATATTTCCACCCACATTCCATTGGCCAGACCTCAGTCATGTGGTCACACGTAGATGCAAGAGGAACTGGAAAAATAGAGTCTCCCTGAGTACCCAGTTGATAAATAAATTGTACATTGAAACAGATTCTAAAAACATCTTTCACTTTTTGGATAGCAGAAGCGTATAGGGTGCCTATTATTGATCTGATGCCCCCGATTCTGATCAAGTGTTCTACACCCTTCATCTCCTGTGACGGTGGCTAGCACGTGTCCAGTAGTACTCACAACATAAAGACAAATAAACAGAACAAGCACCAGTGTTGTGAGATGAAGTTGTTTGTCCTGCAATTGAGGAGAAATGCTATTCAATCTACTCACCTTTAGAGTTCTCTTTGGTGTTCTGGAACAATTCCAACTTGGATAATTGCATTCTGCTGATCTAAAATTCCCCTGTAGTTTCCTTCGGATGAGCTGGCCTTCGTTTCCCTCTCTGCACATCGTAGCATAGTGTTACTGGCACCCACTGATTGTTCCATTCTGCAAAAGAGCTGGTTACATTTCACCACCAGGAAAGTGATCCCTGGGTAAATATACAGAATCGGCAGGTTTCTTTGGTTTCTCAAGCGTAGAAAACATACATTTAATGGATTAGTAAAGTTAGTAACTTGAAACTCTAGGTAGTGGAAGAAGTTAGTAATGTTCTGTTATGCTATAAATTTAACTCTAGAAATTAAAAAAAAAATCTTCTCAAGGATATGTAGTTTCTTTTGACCCAACAAATTATTCATTTTCTGTTACCAAATATGAGATTCTGTGATGATGTATTCAATGATGTCTATGGGATTTTTGCTATATATTTATAGCAATATGTTTACCTCTATCCAAAATAATAAATTCTTTCTCTAGTAGATTTCAATGAGTAGAATTAACATTTAGAAAACCACTTTTTTTCTCCTAGGAATATTTACTTTGATAAGTAGTCTACACCATCCCCAATTAAATGCTTATGTGTGCTAAAATAGAAAGGAATAATATTAATTTTCATCCAGAAATAAAATCCTGCTTGGTGGTGGGCGATTCTGTTAAAAATTGAAGGTCAATTTGCAATTAAAGGGTCTTTTAACAAAGTATCAGAATAACGTCCTGCTCACTGGGGTGATGAAAACAGGAAAAAATATGGCTGTTGAGCAATTATTAAGGTTGAGCTTGAAACTTGTAGAAATCTTTTTTTCTTGTCTAAAAAAATATTTTTAAAAAATCCAGGCTTACTTCTGACTTTCGAATTTCAAAGCTCCTGTAGCCAACGGAGGGAGATTTTCTAACAGTAGGGGGTTATGCTATTAAAATTCATCATGATTCTCCTTCCTGAAGGAAGTAAACAAGAATCAATTTTCTTTAGTAAAGAAGTTGGCTGAGATGCAAGTTGATCTAGGGTAGACTTGATGGATTCATATGAAACATTAACAAAATAATTCAGAATTGGAATACACAATTTACAGGGAATTCTTTTCCTTTTCTTTTTCTTGGGCAGGAGGGAGAGGAGGAAAGGAAATCTGTATTAAGGAAGAAGAGGAAAGCCCATAGCACATACAAAAAGATTTGCTAGTTTTTAATTCAGCTAAGCCACGAATGCATGGAAGATGCACAGTACTGTAATTATCTGGCTAGATAGATGTAATCGTATCTATCAAACTAAATACAACACTGTTAGATGACAGCCAAGATTAGATTGTACATAAGGGTCAGACAGAAACCTAGAGTGACCTCACTCCTCCCTTCTCACCATGCCTGTTTTCCTAGTCTTTGATGGCAACCCATTCTGCTAACCATGTAAAAGCATAAACAGTAACACTTTCTTTTTGTTCTATGCCAACAGCCTCCCTAGAGACCATGTTCAGTTTACTTGGGCTCGGGGGATTAAGCCTGCCCAGGCCTCCCTCGTGTTTGAAATGTATGATATTGATATCAGTGCTTAGAGAGAATCAGGCCTCTGCAATGAGCAGATCATGCCTGGCTCCATAAAGTCTACATTGCATGGAGAGATGTATAGGCTGGGTGGAGAAGGGCCAAGTCAGGCTTTTGCTCCGGAAAGCAAGTATTAGGTAATGAACTAAAGAGTTTGTTTCCTAGCTTGGCCCTTAATATTCGATACATTTCCATGGGCTATGGAAATGTGATGAACTTCTGAACAGCTCTACACTGGCTGTCGAGGCCGTTCATGGTCATCTCATAGATGCTAGCTGGGCTATCAGCATTAATGTTTCTCTGCCATGCTGCCTTTAAAATAAGCATGCCCTTCCCCCTTGCTCATTTATAAGCAGTTGGAATCTATTTTCATGGAGTTCTTCCAATCAGGATCATATCCAAACCATTTTGGTTTTTTTGAACCTTCCGTACTATATTTACAGTGTTTAATGAAAAGTCTGGATTCTCCCCATGCTAAGTAGTGAATCTAGGATGGATGAAATATTCCACTAGTCCATCGCATTTATGGAAAGAGATAAACAGAAAATGTGTGGCTCTTGAGCGAGCTACTTCATCTCCCCATTCTTGTATGCATTTTCCATCATTCTTTGGTACCCTGCTGCCACTGAGTTATACAGCTCCCATTGTTTGTGGCTTGTTCTTCAGAGGGGAACAAGGCTCTGCTGAAGGCAGGTTTGCCTTGTGCCTTAGCATAAAAATCCATGACACTTCTGCATATGCTGTGTGTTAAATTTAACCAGGTTAACGCCCCTCTGCCTGGGCTTTTGGAAAAGAGTCCCAAATTGTCACATGTAAAGGGACACTTCAGTGCTGATCTTTATTTCCATGAGATTAAAAGTGAAACATGTAACCACAAAGCTGGTTTATGTCATCCCCCTGTCGGAGTCAGCAGTCATGCCAAAAATTAGATATTTGATAGGTTTGTGAGAGAAACAGATGCAGAAGGATGCCATTCCCACAATTTAGACTCCTTCTTATCTTTAAGCTAGAAAGAACATTCCAGATGAAGAAAATCTATTTTATTGGCTTTAAAAAATAGCTAAGAAAATGCAGAAATAAAAAATGGTAATTTAAAACTGATGTCATTCTTGGGGACTTATAAACTGCAAATTGGTATTTCTAACTAAAAAAAAAGTCATTTAAGACATGCTTACTTGGTGTTTTCATTTATGCTGCATTCTTACCTCAGCTATGGAGTCATAATTGAGAGAAAATATCCACGAGATATGTTCACATATAGTAGTATGTGGATATAGGCAAGAAAAAGTAGAAAGGGAAACCATAAACCTCTAAAAGGCTAAAACATCCAAAAAGTATTCTCTCAGCTTTTTTTTTTTTGGAAGCATTTTGTGTCCCATTCTTTTTATTTAATTCTGCCAGCTGTCTGCTAAACAAATCTAGCCAGGTGGGGCTTACAACCCATGACTAAAAAACCTACTAGTGCAGCTGTCCAGCTTGCCCGGAGGAAGAATTCCGACAAATGGCAGGAACGAAAAGATTGTTTTGTTTTCAAGAAAGTAGCTCTTATACCTTTCTTGGGTTCAGTTATTGTTCTGTTTGCTTAAGCTAATTCATAACTTCCTAAGGTTTTATGGTGAAATAGAAAAATAATATCACCCTTTAAAAAATCCAGGGTATTTTTGTTATAGTCCAGTTTAATTTATTATAATTTGCCCTTAAATAAATGCTTTATTTTATATTGCAACCTGGCATTGAGCTGTCTTTTTTTTTTTTTTAGTTGCTGATGCTAACTCTCTTTCTCTTAAGTGGGTACAAATTATTAGTGAACTGTGACTGAACTTTATTTCTAAATATCGCATAATTAAATACATAGCTATTTAAAGGTGAAGGTTGGCATGGCTTATTTGTGAGCAGAGGAACAGAACAGGCTTCTTTGCACTGCATCATCAGTCGACCTCAACTGTGAATTTCTAGTCAGCAAATGGGCGCTTCATTTGGTGCATTTGAGCAGAGGATGGGAAGAGCTGCGCTAAAAATGATTACATCGCCATCTGATCTACAGCTCTATTGATGACAGATCAACGCGTATACCACTCAGTTACTTTCCCTATTTATTTGACATTTATCGATTCAGTGAATCTCAACATTTTTGTGAAACCTGCCTAAAATCTTATTATCTCATGAAAAAGGCTGCTGGAGTTATAGCTGGTCTCGGTCTTTGGTTCCAGCACCTGTTCGAGAGATATGATACTCATATGCAGGATTAGGACACGGTGCTGACTGTAGCCAGACTTCTGTAACTCTCCCCAGGGAAGTACCTGGGGTGCCAGTGATGCCCTTCAGAGAAGCAACTGCAAACCCACTGATCTTTGACACGCACAAGAAAACCCTTACTATGTCCATTAGCTGGCTGTGATTTGTATATAGGTTTAAAAGAGAATGAGACTCAGTGGGGCAGTAAGAATTTTCTTAGCAAGAGAATATGTCATACTATAAACTGATGAGGATATTTGGCTAAATCTCAGAGTGGACTTGGCAAAGAACTAGACCTAGGAGATTGGTGTATTCGGTTGCCTTGTTCTGCCATTTATAGGGGCACAAGGAAACAATGCCCATAGTCTGAGTTGTATGGATCAAGATGGCATCCAAAATAAGAAAGTGACAACAGACGATTGCTCAAGTTGCCTTTTTGCCTTTTGTTATATAACATGGCATGAGTGATATCAGCTCGGGTGCTCACAAACCAAAAAGAAAGAAGGCCAATTTTTCATGAGGAAATTGAAATGCTGATGCAGAACTAAGCTTCACCGTTTGTTGTTATTTAATGAAGGAGATTAATGAGGAATTTGGGGCAAAACTGGTATAGATGCACAACAGTAATGTACCACAAAACAATAATGACATTACTTAACCCTCAGAAGATTTTTAAATGCATTTAAATATTAGACATGAATTAATTGTGCAAAGATGCATTAACAAACCAGATTAAAAGAGGCAAAGCACCACTTCCCTCTCTCTCTCTCTGTACCACCCTGGAAATCCAGACCAGGGCCCCTTATACAACAACATCCATCTGTGTCTTAAATTTATATTTCCTTTGGCAATTTAGACTTAACTACTTTTGGACAGTGTGATCGGCCAACATGTTGCTACAATAGTAACTTTGTGGTTGAGCAGGAATAAAAACCAAGAAAAAAAGTCCTGAATATTATAAATACCACATCATTTGCTCTCAGTACCCTACCCTGATAAGAAGAAAGAAAGAATATCTGCTTTAGAAAGAATACCCCAAAACCTACACATGTAAGGCGTGGTGTTTTGCAGAAAAAAATAGAAAGGAAATTCCATAACATTTCCTCCCTTTTCCTTTCTTTCATTATGTATGCACGTGCATATGAATCTGTTTAAATTTAAATTCTCTTTAAATACATCTTTAAATGTGGGCAAGGATTGCTCCATAATAGAGTGCAGACAAGCAAATCCATAATATATACATTTTCTGCACTTAGAGATTGATGAATGGAGAACCAAAAGAATAAATAGTTGATAGTTGTAGAAATTGAAATTTGTATATGTGTTTGACAAAAGTCTTAGATTTCTAATTTCTAACCATGTGGTCAATTTAAACAAATATTATGGAGATGGAAAAGTTTTCACTGATGTTATCTCCATTAACAAAAACATTTACAGCAGAACAAAAATTTTTCAGTACAAAGTAAGTTGGTAATTAATAGAATGATTTGTGCATTCAGATATAGCATGTCTTTTTGTAAACAGAAATTTCATACAGCAAATGCTTCTATAATAGAGTTAATCTGAAGCATGATGTTAGGTTTGTCGTTTTACATCTACATTGGAAAAGGGAGACCAAATATCTTCTTTAGTTTTATGTCTTCTTCTTTAGTATCCTAGGCTGTCCTTCTAAGAGCTGTATTTTAGCCTTCATGCAAATCATTTCCTTTTTACTAGTTCTGAATCATTTTCTCAGCATTTTGCTGACTTCCAACCCCCAGGATTGTGAACTTGATTTAAACCATGTCTCTATGACAAAAATTAACACTGAATCTTTATCGTGTTTTAAGGATATTTTTCTTATAAAAATAGTGGCGTGTTCTTAAAATTATTCAATCCAAACATGCAACAAATGTGCCTTACTAAGGAGCATATAAAACATAAACGTACAAATTCTGATTTGATACTAGGGGAGCACAAGACAGAAGAATTTTGCAAGTCTTCCATCCTCACGCACTGGTTTTGGCATCTTTTGGATTATGGCCCAGAGTACTCACAGTGTATTTCTATATCACGCAGGTAGAAGTGAGAATTTGAGGCTCATTTAACAGTGTGAATTTTCCCAACGTATCACAATTACAGAGACACCTGTGCTTTCTAACTTTTTGCTGATCCATTCTGATAATTCAGTGTTTAAATAACCATATTGCTAGTGTACCTAAGTGCCATATTTTATTTTATCCTTCCCTTACTCCCCCTTCTTTCCTTTCTCCTTTGATTCCTTACTCTTTCTTTCCTTTCTTCTCTCTCTGTTCAGTTTTTGCTTCTTCCACCCGATGTCTTTGTCCTCCCTTCTTTTCCTTTATTTTTCCTTTTCTTCTCTTATATTTTCCTTCTCCTTGTTGAATTTTTAAAATCTGCCTTTTTTCATCAAGCCCATGGAAGTCCTAAATTTGACAAAGTTTTCATTCATTCACTAAAATGCGGAAAAACAAAGCTCCAAGGATGCTGCCTATCAAAAAGCAGTCACATTATTCTATAGAAATGATATTTATTGATTTCATTTTCTATCAAACATGTTTCCTGTTTCACAATGATACAAATAAAACTCCTATAAGGCTATACAGTCATAAAATTTGGGTTTAAGAATCTAGTCTAATGTATAAATCTGCCTTCACATAGCAATTGCCTGTCGAGTCACAACGGAGAGGCAGACCTTCCCAAGTTTCCTGTGTTGCACTGTTTACAAGGCAGTCCTGTACTTCTGGTTTACAGCCCTGCATAGATGCTGTTACAGTTATACTTAGATCTTTTTTTTCGTACAATGGAATTTAATGAGAAGGAAAGTGTGCTTTCAGTTTGCATTTCAGAAGGATTTATGGTTAAACTTAGGATATGTAAAACCACATTTTCCCAAAAATAAGCAAAGGACTCATTCACAGAAAGAACAAATTGTCCCACCTGAATTGACAATGAAGGAATTCTTGTAAATTTTTTTGAAGTATATCAAACATTAAAAAGTACTTTTATGAAGCCAACAAGTTTCCTACCTTCTGCTGAAGTCCACCTTAAGGTTGATTACAACTCTGGTGTGTTGCTCATTTGCAAATCCCACTGCTGTGACTAAGAAAGGGTGGGGCTGCATCCCAAGACATCTGTGGACCAGAGGGGCTGGCAGGGACCACAGAGCTTTCCATTGAAGTGAGTACTTGCAGCCTGGCTGCAGGAACACTTGACTCGAGGTAACTACTTCCACATATCAACACCTTGTCAGTGGAGATCTGAAAGACACACAGGCTGTAGAGAAAAGGAAGTACCTGCTTTAGGAAGAGCTAAGCGCTCCCTCCCCCTTCTACCATCAAATCTTTAGTACTGAAGAGAGAAAGAAGAAGTTTATAGTTATAAAGCAAATTAAGTGTTTCAATTATGGCAGTGATTGGCTTTGGTTATTGGTAACTATATAATGAATTTCTAAAAATTTTTTTATAATTAAGTATATAATGAATTTCTAAAAAGAGCACATGTGATTATCTAATTTTAGAACAATTTAGTTCCTTGCGGTCAGTGGTTCTAAGTGCACTGTTGTGGCACATACATTTGTTGTGATTCTTTGTAGGAGGTTCACAAGTAATTTGGGATTAAGAATCGTTTTCAGCTGGGGGCGTGGTGGCTCACGCCTGTAACCCCAGCACTTTGGGAGGCCGAGGCAGGCAGCTCACGAGGTCAGGAAATTGAGATCATCCTGGCTAACACGGTGAAATCCCGTCTCTACTAAAAATACAAAAAATTAGGCGGGCGTGGTGGCGGGCGCCTCTAGTCCCAGCTACTCGGGAGGCTGAGGCAGGAGAATGGCGTGAACCTGGGAGGCAGAGCTTGCAGTGAGCCGAGATCGTGCCACTGCACTCCAGCCTGGGCGACAGAGTGAGACTCCGTCTCAAAAAAAAAAAAAAAAAAAAAAAGAAAAAGGAAAGAATGGTTTTCAACTGATTTACTCAAAAATAAATGGGAGCAGAGGAGTTAAGGTTTTTCCCACAATGATTTCATTCTCACTCACTGATACTCCCTTTTGCATTCTTGAGTGAATGAGAAAATGCTGGAGGTATCACTAACGTCCTGAGGATTGCACACATCCTGACACATCCAGGTAACTATGTCCCACGTGTGAACATCATTTGCCATGTGTTTTGTCGTAGGAACAAGAGCCAAATGCTGAAATCCATTGCTTTAGGATTTGAGTTGATAATATGTTTTATTTGTCCATACTTAGTCTCATTATAATCAATATACAATACAGCAAAAATTATGATCATGTTAATTATCTAATAATAGTGATAGAGGAGGCATCAAAAGATTGTCGAGTTGCTCTTTTTGTGGGTTGGGTCATACTAAACATGCCCAGAATACTCAGTAATGATGTACTCTCTGATCATTTCAGTACAGATTCAGAAAATAAAGTGCTAGAAAGTGCTATGATGATTAGGTTGAATTTATAATAGAACCTAAAGTATGAAAACTGTGCATGGGCTCTTAAGAAGCAGTTGCTGTATGAAAGCTGTGTTATAAAGGGAGCTGTATTTTTTTTTTTTTTTTGAGACAGAGTTTCACTTTGTCACCCAGGCTGGAGTGCAATGGCATGATCTTGACTCACTGCACCTCCCAGGTTCAAGCAATTCTCCTGCCTCAGCCTCCTGAGTAGCTGGGATTACAGGCACGCGCCACCACGCCCAGCTAATTTTTTCTATTTTTAGTAGAGACGGCGTTCCACCACATTTGCCAGACTGGTCTTGAACTCCTGACCTCAGGTGATCCACCCTCCTCGGCCTCCCAAAGTGCTGGGATTACAGGTGTGAGCCACAGTGCCCGGCCAGGAAGCTGCTGCTTATTAAAATAAGCTCAAAATTGGTTTGGGAATAAGCAGGCCTTAGTTTGCTTGCATTTGCTGAAGTTTAAAGTATTTCAATTTTAGGGGACGTATCTAATACTTATAGAAATTATGAGCTGATATTATTTTATGTGTTTTTGAGTTTTATGTCCAGCTTCTTTTCTAGAAAGTAAACTCCATGAAGACAAGGATGTCATGTTTATGTTCATTTTGATAGCACCTATATATATATCAGCACCTGTTATTGAACAGAAGGTCAACAAACATTTGTTGAATGAAGAAAAAAAAACCCTCTGCTTTTCCCCAGAAAAAGTCAGCATCACATTTCCACCATGTCATCCACTGCCTCACAGCTTTTTCCAGGTCTTCACTTTTACAGAGCCATTCACAAGGAAACAATAGATATAAGGCATTGCTTTGTATTTCTTTAGAAAAAAAAGAAAAATCTGATACAACTTCACTAGCCAACGTGATATTTCTGGTTTCTTGAATTATTTGGCAAAGGGAAAGCACAGGTTGAACTGTTTAGAAAAGATAACAGATTCTTTCTTGAATTTGGAGGACTGGAGCCTTTACACGTGGTTTCAAAGTTGATTGAGCACTTTAAGTCCAATGAAGACAGATTCTGCAAACGCAAAGAAACCCTAGCTGATGTGAACCCCAAGTGTGAACACATCACACCACAACCATGTGGAAACAATAGCCTGTATGGGCAACAAAGGTTTCTGTTTAATGAGAGAAGTGCCATTGTTCTTGAAAGTCTAATTTTGTAAACATCTTACAGTGCTGACTCATCACTCCTGAAAATCCAATAATAAATCACCACTGTGATTTAGCACCGATGCTAGAATTCACATCACGAAGCATGCTACAGCATCAGCTGAAACTCACACAGGGCGCTGAAAGGTGCATTTCATCAGCAAGCAATTTAATTCATATCAAAGGAATTCTACCCCAAATGAGTGGCAACTGGCTACTTTTGAAAGCTGTTAACTGTTGGGGGAAATGAGTTGTGTTAGTCCTCTATAAAAAGGTAATAATCTCTAATCCTGGATGCTTTAAAAGTCACTTCCTCGAACTCCACAGCAAACAATATAAAATAACAACCCAATATTTTGGTATCTTAGTCATGTTTGGTAATGAAGCCCTTTAGATAATTGCCACTGCTTCTGTAGTAGGCCAAACTTTCTTTCAAGTTACAAATACTCACAAAAGGTTTACATCATAAGGGGCTGCTTTGGAGATGTGCAGATTTAGTTTGGAAGTACAAAGTGAACATGCAAATTGCCTTATCTTGTGGGATTCACAAACAACCATCATTCAGATTGATTTAATACATGGCTTTTTATCTTTAAAAGTGTTAATTAGAAAATAGGGACAGTTCTCTGAACACTTAAGAGTAATAAATAGATCAAAACAGCATCCATGCTTCTGTGATGGAACTTCTGAAGGCTTTGTAAAGGGATTAATACAGTTGTCAAAAAGACCACAGTATACGTATTTAACAGTGCCACCAAGCAACAATTACATTTTTTAGGACTTTATTGCTAAGTTTCTTAATACTTGCTATACTCAGAAAACTGAGATTTTGTACAACTTTTGTTCCATACTTTGAAGTTACCATTTTAATTTTCCCATATTGGACCTCCAAACACATTTTTCCAGAGAACATTCTAAAATGGCAAGCTAATATAAGAAGTTATCAGGGAAGAATGGATTATAGAAGTTCACAAAGTGGATTACTAAGAGAAAAATAATTGTGATTCATGCATCTTCTTTTGAATGAAAAATGTGAACTATTGTCTGACAATGTGCTTCCACTTTGAAATTTATCTATAATATGAGAAAGTGCTTGAGGAGTTAAGTCCTGACTCTGCCACTGACCACCTCAGTGACTGATATGGTGTGACGGTTTGACTGTGTTCCCACCCAAATCTCAACTTCAATTGTATTTCCCAGAATTCCCACGTGTTGTGGGAGGGACCCAGGGGAAGGCAATTGAATCATGTGGGGGGGGGGGGCCGGTCTTTCCCGTGCTGTTCTCGTGATAGTGAATAAGTTTCAGGAGATCTGATGATTTATCAGGGGTTTCCACTTCTGCTTCTTCCTCATTTTTCTCTTGCCGTCACCATGTAAGAAGTGCCTTTTGCCTCCCACCAAGATTCTGAGGCCTCCTCAGCCGTGTGGAACTGTAAGTCTAATTAAACCTGTTTTTCTTCCCAGTCTCAGGTATGTCTTTATCAGCAGCGTGAAAACAGACTAATACAGTGACCTTAGGTAAGTGAAATCACGTCTCTGAGCTTCGGTTTATCTGTAAGATGTGCAAAACCATAGTCTCATAGGGTCTTACGGTGGGGATTAAATAAGATTGTGTTGAACAGTGCCTGGCACTTGAGTAAGCACTCTGTAAGTTATGATAATTGAGGCAATTGCTCGTGAATCTTGATGGTGATTTTCACTAGGCTTAGTTCTATGGTGAGCCTAACATCCTCACTATAAATACTTGTGAAATGCCTCTGTAACTTTACAAGGAAGACAAAAACACCCAGTGCAGGGTTCAGAACCTTAGTTTCTGAGTCTCTACTGACCTTGACTTCCCCTGCTCTTCAGCCATTAGTACAATTCAGAGGGCCAAGCCATTCTTTGAGCCATTTCCTTTCCAGGGTCTCTATTTGTGTTTGTTTTATTACTACTTCCTCTTTATTCAATGTCTTGATTTAACTAATAAGATAGATAGGTGGCGAAATAGTAAACAAATATAAAATATATAATGACATTGTCTCTCCCCACCCCCAATTCCTTCTTTGCCACAAAACACAGCAGTTTGTCCCTCATTCTAGAAATTTTCTTTGCCTCTTGCTTTTCATTTTTCTCTCTTCTAAAAAAAACTTTTCTCTATGACTCCTTTCAATTCTTTAAGCTTTGTGTTTCATTTCTTTGACCACATGGTCCAAAGGTCCTGCTTCACCCAGTTCCTTCTGACCTAGAACCACATTCCCCAGCCCTTTGGCCCTGGGACGGTCACCCCCTCTGTTCTTAGTCATCAAATGGCACTTCCATTTTTCTTCTCTGCCTGTCTGGTCAGTCCTTCAGTCACCCACCTGCCTGCCCTCCAGAAATGCTCACTTCAAGACAATGGTAGTAGAAGGGCCAGTCACAAAACTCTAATCTTGGAAGTCACTATGAGTTTCTATTATTTCCTATCGGCTTTGTTTTCCTCTTTTTGGTTTCAACTACCATTAGCTTGTGTGAGCACACTGATAGGTCTGGCAATATATGAAATGCTATACATGCATTATCTTATTGAATGTGCTCATTATTCCTTTACTGAAGAAAATAATGAGGGAACCATTACTCCCATTTTACAGATGAGGAAACATGTCTAGAGAAATTAAGTAGTTTGTCTAAGGTCTCATAACTTAGACTTGTGTGAGTAACTGAGCAAGCATTCAGAAGTGGCCTGGCTAAGAGTTCAGCCACTGTTTCCTGCAGTCTCTCCTGGCCGTTCTGTGCTCTGCCATCCCTTCAGCTGATTCTCATCTGATTCTAGTAGTCCAGGTGACACCCTCCACCACCAGCCATAGCCATCACCAGGTCATGCTGCTTCCTAACTTACTGAGAACACTGAAGCTGCTCACGTTTTCCTTTCCAGTCGCCCTTCTTCCCCTCCACACATCTGTGATCTGCCTGTTTGTAATTAGTTATAAGCCAGAAGATCTAGGCTGTCTCCCTTATTCCTGAGCAAGTAGAGACCCAGAGAGAAGAAGCACTTGTCCAGGCTTCCATGATGGAGTAGAAGCTAAATGAGGACTAAAACACAGGCCTTGGATCCTCCGTCTAGTGCTCTTACTGCCCAGGGCTGCTTCCTAGAGGCTGCACTTTCAAATGGGCTCTTGGCCAAGATACCCTTTGTGTACTCCTTTGCCTTTCTCTTCCATCTTGCAGTCCCATAGTTTAATGAATGATTCCTTTTTTCCATTGGTTCCTTCTCTTTACAGAAGTTTTTGTTTGTTTGTTTGTTTTTTGAGATGGAGTTTCACTCTTGTCACCCAGGCCAGAGTGCAATGGTGCGATCTTGGCTCACTGCAGCCTCCACCTCCTCGGTTCAAGCAGTTCTCCTGCCTCAGCCTCCTGAGTAGCTGGGATTACAGGCGGGTGCCACCATGCCTGGCTAATTTTTTTGTATTTTTTTTTAAATAGAGACGGGGTTTTGCCATGTTGGCCAGGCTGGTATCGAACTCCTGGCCTCAGGAGACTCATCTGCCTATGCCTCCCAAAGTGCTGGATTAAAGGGGAGAGCCACCCCACCCAACCTCTTTACAGAAGTTTTTATTTTCATTACCAAGAGATAAAAACGGAAAGCTCTCTCTGGACTTCGCTAATTTTCTGCCTGTCTTTCTCCCTCTCTCAGTGCAAAATTTCATCAGTTAGTTGTTTCCATGCACTATGTTCTTTTTTTTTTTTTTTTTTTTGAGATGGAGTCTTGCTCCGTTGCCCAGGCTGGAGTGCAATGGCACCATCTCGGCTCACTGCAACCTCTGTCTCCTGGGTTAAAGCGATTCTTCTGCCTCAGCCTCCTGAGTAGCTGGGACTACAGGTGCGTGCCACCATGCCCAGCTAATTTTTGTGTTTTTAGTAGAGACAGGGTTTCACCATATTGGCCAGGCTGGTCTCGAACTCCTGACCTCGTGATCCGTCTGCCTTGGCCTCCCAAAGTGCTGGGATTACAGGCGTGAGCCACCGCGGCCGGCCTCCATGCATTGCATTCTTTTTCACTCACTCATTCCTTCACGTCTTGCAATTTGACTTTCACACCAGCTTCCATATATTCCAGTTGAAACTCATTCTTAAAGATACAGTCTCTTTGTCAAATTCAGTCTCTACAGTTCAAAAAGTCTTCACAGCTGCAGCTGCTAGAAGGCCCTGCAGGTTTAAACTCAGATTCCTAATCTTAGGCAGAAAATTTTTGGGTCTCTAGCCCCATGCTCTGAGACTATACAACTAGTTATCCATGTTGTCCTTTTTGCCTTGACTTTCTTCCAAATTCTAATATTGTCCAGTTTCTGCCTCCCAGTTTTACTTCTTGTACTGGAATCTGTGTTTTGGAATCTGCCTAGAATCCCATATCATCTAGTTTCCTGGGGCATCGCCACTTTCACTAGAAAGCAGGATCCCAGCCCTGCATTCCAGCCTGGTGACTGAGATTCTCGTACCCCCTGGTTGATGAATAACTGGGATGTGCCTCCACTAGCTCTACCTTTTTGACAAAGTCTCTCATTATCACTTGCTCTTGGATTCTCCAGCAGGACACTTAATTCTGAAGAGTGCCAGCTACATCTCTGAACCACACCAATGTTCTGTTGCTCTAGTAAACTTCCTCTCAGCAAATACGTTTGTCCTCCTAGTGCTAGGGAGAGGTCAAATTCCAGATCCCAGTTTCTTCTAGATGGCTCATGCTAATGTGTTTAACTGGTTCATGCCTGGGCCTATCATAAGCTTTATCAATTGCAGACTCTGTAAGCATTAAATCCTGCTGCTACTCCCACACTCTGCCCCCACCCATCTTTTCTCCTTCATTGCCTTGAATGACAACCCAATGTAAGTTATCTTCCTGTCTTCCTGGTGGTGGTCTTATTTCTTTGGTTATTCTGAATATTCTCTCTTCTCTTTTTACTTTCTCTCACTTGGAATTCTCATTTATTCCTGTAACTTATCTGGATATTTCATACGTCCAATACCACTAATGTCAATATGACTGCCAAGGGCTACACATACGTTTACAACTCTCTACTGCTGAGCTTTTTAAAATAGATGTCCAAGAGACACATGCATATTAATTCCCTCAATCAATCCACCATTTTCCAACACCATCAAAAACCAGTTTCTCTTGCTATTTTCTCGCTACTATTCTAAAAACTACCATTTTTCTAGTTAAAATGTTGTGGTCATGATTGATTGACTTTGCTGCTTTCTATATCCAATCAGTCACCACATCCAGTCACTTCCTTTTCATTGTCAAGTGTATCTTGGCTTTCCTTTATTAAACTCTAGCCTCCACTATTGTGGTTAAAGACTTCATCCTCTCTTAGTTGAATGCCATGTTTGCTTGCATGGCTTCTCCTGGCTCTGAGTTCTTCCTGTACCTGCTTTGACTCCATCTTCCATGTCACCATTGGACCAACCTTTCTAGAGTGGGGTTCTAATTCATGAGATGATGTCTGCAAGAATTACTTTATAATATCTGGTTGCTATATGGATATTAGTTGTTCATCTTATTTTGTCACTGACTTGGTCAAGTATCTTTAAGTTCTCCCCGATGCCTACTGAATAAAGACAGAATGTCACTGTCTGGCTTTTAAGATCCTCTGTAATATTTTCTAAGTTTGCCTTTCTAGATTTATTTTCTACTAATCCCAATGGATTACATTCTATCTAGCTGAAAGCCTTGCCATGTGTTGGACACATTCAATTTCTTTGGTGACTTGAACTCGGGTTCATGCCATTCTACCCCTTCCCAACCCCAGGCTATCTCTGCCCCAGTGAGAGGGAAATAAGCTGAACAAATATCTAGCATTCTTTGGCAAAGGATGGCTATCATTAATTAAAATTTTAGGTTCAGCATTGGTTCATCTGTTTTGCACTTCTTTTTTGGGTCATGTTTGAACATTAAGTCATAATCCTTTATCCACATGGATATCCTCAGAGGAATGAAAAGTAATACTATTGATCATGTAGCAAAGATAAAGGAGTTGGAGGGTTTCATTGATGACATACTAAATTTAAGCCAAGAGCATAAACTAGCAATTAAAAAGCTAGAAAGATCTCAGGCTGCATAGATTGAAATTATCTTGTGAAAAATTAAAATGCTTTTGTTCTCACTCATAGGTGGGAATTGAACAGTGAGAACACAGGGACACAGGAAGGGGAACATCACACACCGGGGACTGTTGTGGGGTTGGGGGAGGGGGGAGGGATAGCATTAGGAGATATACCTAATGCTAAATGACGAGTTAATGGGTGCAGCACACCAACATGGCACATGTATACATATGTAACAAACCTGCACGTTGTGCACATGTACCCTAGAACTTAAAAAATTACAATGCCTTGGCTCTTAGTATGGCTTGGACTATGCCAGGATATTATGTCTGGGTACCCACTTGAAGAGCATCATGGCAGAATGGAGTCTGCACAGAAAAGGATGGCCAGGATGGTGAAATATAGAAGTTATTTTATGAGTTAAATGAGAGAAGGAACCAGGATGATTTAACCTGTTGAGGAGATGATTAATTAGAGAAACAAATGTCATCTTTATATGTATGTAAGGCTATTATAAAGAAAAGGCATATGTTTGTTCAGTCAACAAATAGAAGTAGGACAATTAGAACTATTTGTGAATCAATATTATAAAAACTTTCTCGCAAGACCTCCCTCTCCTTCAGAGGACAGTAAATAGAGTCTGAGTGACCAAGATTGCTTTAGAAGGATTTCCTACGGCAGAAGGAGGTTGGACACAAACAACTCTTTAAAATTTAAGATTCTGAAATGGAAAAAAAAAAAAAAAAAAACCTCTGAGAAGTCATTGGAATAACTTTATGTTAAAAAGGTATGGACTAAGGTAGAGGTCCTGGCAATGAAAAGACAGCTCCCCCTCCTTCAAAAAATTGTGAATTGTGAGAGAAATATCAATGAAGTTTGCATTTGGGTGACTTGGCAAAAGTGATCATTTGCCTGGAAAATTCACGGTGGCATGGTCACTATGAAAGAGCACATGACCACAGAAAAACTTTGGACTGGGATGAGTTGTCTCGGAGTAAACTGCAATTCACCTGGGAAAGTGGTGAGAGTATTACAGGCATGGAAATTCTGTAGCTATGGGAGAGAGTCATGGTCGTGCTTAATTCCCAGGAGACCATTTCTGAGCATCTACAGCAGACACAGCCCCATGCCCACAACCTGGCCTTGAAGTTCACCTGATGGACTTGATACCTATAGTCTCTTCCCTTATCATGTCTCAGCTGCTTCTCTCCCCATCTGCATTCTATTTTCCTTGCACAGTGTTCTGGCTAAACTCGTGGGTGCCAAGCCATCTCTAGGAGCTGTCTGTCTCTGGTCTTCCATTTGTCTTCAGGTTGTCAATTGCAATTGTGAACACAGTTGAGTTTTATTTCTCACAGCTGCACTACCAGTGGCATAAACTGGTGTTCAATGATTCGCTAGTCCCCCCTACCCTGCTTATTTTTCAGTCTCACATCCTAGCTGCTACATTCTTTCACCACCTGTTTTGGCTACAGATCATACTCAAAGTTTTTTTTATTCCAGACTGACATGTATGGCCTTGATGCAACTTTACTAGTATCAATGGAAAGAAAAAGATTACCTATAATCTTCTCATAAATCATAGAAAAAGTATAAAAAGCATGAGCAAGTGTAATTTATCACCCCGAGAAGTGGGCATGTAATTACTTGCAAGGCTGCTTTTAGTTTATAGCATAGTTTTCTATTTCTGTCCTTAAACATTTTGCCTGCATTGAAGTTCTGGAGAATTTAGCACATTTGCAAATGCCTGGTGCCGATGCTACTTCTGCAAAATCATGTGCACATCGTTTCAATGGCATTGCAACTATCTCCAGCATAGCTAGAGGGGTCTACTAGAACTTCTACTCCAGATCTCCTTGACTAGTATCTTGGCATTGAAGTTTAATTGTTCAATAAATTACAGTTCAAGGTGAAGTGTACTAACGGATAGTGTTTACGTAAATTAAAAACCCCAATAACTTACAGAATTAGATGTCATTTGTTTTTGGTGGTGGTGCTATTGCTGGAGTACTTGCACTGCTTTCATCAGATTATCTATTCATGTGTTTAGGGCAAACAAACACAAAATAAATTTGATTTTTTTCAGTTTTTTTGACTTAATTTATTTCTGAATTTCAAACTTCATCTTTATCTCTCCACACCTAAGGCCTTTTTATCATTTCCTTAGCCAGAAACATTTTCTTTCAAAGTTTAGGCACTTTGAGGATTGAACACTGGAAACTATAGAGCATGCTCTTCTCTCATCGAGGTATTTTGACTTCATGAAAACATCCACTCAAAGTAAGGCAGCTCTTACTTGACAGGATTTCTCAGCTGAGCAGTTCTGGGCATGATCCGACATGGTCCCTGATTCTGACTCTATTTATGATCCACGAGGGATTGCAACCACCTCTCTCAGGAAGGAGCTCCCTGGTTCCTGGTGGGCCCGTTGTCTTCATTGCTGCTTGAATCAGTGGACGTCCTTATGCACAAAGCAGCCTAGTGCTAGTTCTCATGCAGGGAACTGTGGACAGAATAATTTCAGCAAAAATTGGGCATGGCAAAGAAATTAAACACCATTATTTGCATAGTGGTTGGATTTTAGTTGTCTGCATTAATGGGTGTTAGTATTTTGCTTTCACTAAAAATTGGTCCTTTTGGAGCTAGAGGTGATCTTCTGTCAAATAGTTACAAACAATGAAACTGTTCTTATGGAAGTGAATTTCAAGAGATCTTAAAAGCTGTTGAATGTCCCTAGCCCATCTTTTTCATACCTGTTCAGCTTATTAATATCTCTTTCTTCCATCTTATCTTGAGGATGGACCAAATTAACCATTAGCTAAATTTAGCATACTAGCCCAAACAGATCTGCATTCTCTTTCTAATCCTGCCCTGTGACTCACTCTATTTCTTAACTGAGGGAACTAATTAAGCACTTTGTTGCAAAAGTGTCCCCCTCCCGTTCAGCTCCTGCTGGGTTCTTGGCTGCAGTTGGAATAAAGGTGAATGAAGATGGTGATATGTCAACCAAGTTGCTACACATGCAAAATCTGTAAATAAACTTTGTCAGGCACCTACGTCATGTAAGGTCATGGTCTAGACCCTGTGGTAACATGTGGTCCTACACTATGATACCTGCTGTTGCTGGTGACATAGGAAACACATGGAAATTCTGGAGCACAGAAATTATCCTCCAGAATGGTTCGTTGGCATCACATTCCCTCTAAACAGATACACTGCAGTGAAGATCTGGGTCACTCTTCTGTGGGTTCGAAGCTTACTGAAGGTCTTAGATCAGCCCTATTCCCCTCAAATGACACTGTACTCTGTTCAGTGTTGCTTTGGATCAGACCTTGTGAAAGGGGGTGGGCTCTGGACCTCTGGCAAGCTACTGGCATCCTCCTTCTGTGTTATGTGCAATGTTGCATAATATGTCCCTGTTAGGCAAACGTGCTGCAGTTGAAAACAAGGTTGGGACATCAGTGTTCCTCAGGGTTGGGGATAACCTTTCGGGTACTTCCTCAAGACACAGTATTACTGGATACATTTGATTTACACATAAACTAGGTAAGTTTTAAACACTCTAAGATACAGACGTTTATGTATTGCTTGCATTTTATTTTCTGAATTCCTTCATTCTAAATCCTGAACAATATTGCCTTTGTTATATAATCATACAGCTGTAGTCTTTTCTTGAAAATAATGCTAAGTTCATTTCTGTCATAGAAAAAAACGTAGACATTTGGATTCCCTCTTTGCCTTGTATTATAGGATACAAGAGACTAGTAAAACGCTAATAATATTTTACTAGGAGAATAGGGCACCTTTTTTGACTTAACTACATTTAGGTGACATCACGGCTTCACATGACAACATGAGTTAAGATGAAATACACTCATTAAAAATCAAATGCCATCATGTCATGGGTAACTTGTGATCTCTTGCTTTGGAATGTGAAGCTTTGCAGAGCATGCCAGGGCCCACGTGATACGTTATTAATCATAAGAATAAATTCTACCCCACTCCTTAGGTTGTTCATTCACATCACCAGTTAACAACTCAACACAATCTTTAGTAATAGAAAAGAGAAATCTTGTACATTCCACTGATTTGAATAATTGCTTGGAAACTGGATAATGTGTTAGCATTCATTTGCTGAAAAGTGGGCCAATGATGGTAAAACGATTTCATCTTAAAATGGGTATGTGCGGCCGGGCGTGGTGGCTCACGCCTGTAATCCCAGCACTTTGGGAGGCCAAGTCAGATGGATCGTGAGGTCAGGAGTTCGAGACCAGCCTGGACAATATGGTGAAACCCCATCTCTACTAAAAATACAAAAATTAGCCAGGCGTGGTGGCACGCGCTTGCAGTCCCAGCTACTCGGGAGGCTGAGGCAGAAGAATCGCTTGAACCTGGGAGGCAGAGGTTGTAGTGAGCTGAGATTGCACCACTGTACTCCAGCCTGGGTGACAGAGCAAGAATCCATCTCAAAAAAAAAAAAAGGGGCGGGGGGGCGCGGTATGTGCTTATTTGTCTGTATCTGCAGCTGGTTAACTCCTTGGTTGGAACACCTGATTAATGAAACCCATATTAGGTGCTCGTCCTCGTGGGGCCCTGTTAACATCTCTCTTTTATGGGTCATGAGTTTCATATCTGACCCCAACCTGCTGCCACACACATGACACATGTTCACTACTGGCCAATAAGGAGATGTGACTAGAGAACCACGCATTGCTTAAAGCAAAAGCATCACCACGTTGAGGAAAACAACTCATAGCACATAATCCATGGAGGGCGGTTCTGTAACATCACCTCAAGGACTGTAATCTGTGGTTGTGCAAAATGGACATGTCTGGATATAAAGACATGCACACCAGAGACAGTTACTAATCATGTCACTGATGGAGAGTCATCTGGGGAAAGACCATTATGAAATAGCAGTTTGTATCAAAGATTAGTTTAAAGACAGCTGTAGATTTATTATTTTAAAAACTCTGGATGAGGGTATTGGATTCGATAAACTTTAAAGTCCTTCCAGCTCTAAGTCCTTCCAGCTCCCTACAGTCTCCAAGTGCATTGATTAACATACATAATGTAAAACAATGTAGTTTTGTAAAGCAAAATTGGCACGAAGAGAATATTCTCTCAAGAAAAAATACTTTTCTGTGAGTCTTCCCTTCAAGCTACCAAAAAAAGGTGATCAAGTAGAGCTTAAAAATAATTTCTGGGCTTAAACTTAAAATTCTTTTATCTGGAACAGATTATTTCATTCCACAATTAGAAATGAGATCCAAAATGCAAATATTACTCAGAGAGATAGCACATTGCCTCATATTCACACTATGGTGTTAACAACTGCTATAAGAGCCATTTTACAGAGTAAGTTTGAGAGGGGGAAGCATACCTTATTCAAATATATGAAGATGATTTTACAAATTGTATCCTATTTTATTCCAGTCCCAATTCTGCCAACCCTTCTGGGTATGTTACAGTTTTAAAGACAGTGCTTCAAAATCTGAAGAGGGAAAAAAGTGGAAACAGCTTAAATGAGAATATCACTCCTAGGCTTTCACCAAATACATTTTCATAGTTTTCCAGTTTGTTATATCTCTTCTTGAGAAGGAGTGAAAATTCTTGGAATTAAATGCACAATAAAATACCACGTATATACTAGTTCTTTAAAGCTTTGTATCTCTATTTTTTCTAAGCTATCTTAGTTTAGATCAAGTCTGTCTTGCATCTGAATTTGGCGAGCCATGCTATTTACTGTCCTATTGACCAGAAGGAAATCCGTCTAATACTTGAAGCTCTATTCCATTTGAAGATCTGTTCAGTCACGTAGAAGTGCTATTTTGATAGTAATAAAACAAAGTTACATAGGAGAAAAATACATTTGTAAATGAACTGAATCTTGAAGCTGCAGGATTGCTCTTCTTCATTGTCCCTGTACATGGAAAAAGGGAGTCAGGGCTCCAAATGTGATGAGGGATTGCAGGTTGGATATACGAATTCTGTATTCTTGATGTAAGAGTTTAAAAAGGGTTACAAAGAGACACCATTGAATTTTGTCCTGGAGAAGGTTTTCTGTGAGTTTGGCTGCTCTGTCCTTGTGGGATCACGCAGACACCGACCTAACCTGTGACAGCTATAGACACATGAACCTCATGAAATCATCTGAGCGGGAATCACAAGGAAAGAATAAGTCTAGGTGTTTTGCAAAGAAAATTTTCTATGCCTCAGCTGTAAAATGATTCATTACCCGACCCATACTGCCCAAGAGATGTCAGGGTACTTGAACATAAATGGAACAAAAGGCTACCTACCTGGCTCACTCATCTCCATTGCTCTCTTATGCAGACAACTTGAGCCCTTTTCATCCATGAAGCTGAGACTGGCAAAAGCTGGCAGGCTCCATCACAGTGCCCTCCACTCGTGCCCTAGTTTGGTGCCAGTGTTTCTAGTTCCCCATCCCAGGCTTGAGACTAGATGCCTGCCAAATCCCTTCTCTGGTGAGAACAGCTATTACTTTGGGCCCATGTAAAGGCCTTTTAGGTTTTAGGAACTCCTCAGTGAGATCATTTTGTTTAACTTTTGATTGTTAGGTAACCAGACCTTTGAAAAACTGGTACTATTTTCTCCTTATAACTATAAACTGGAAACTCCACTCATTTGGGTATGGTGTATTGGAAGACCAGGCTTTCATTCTTCTGAACTTCCCATATAATCAAAAGAACCTAATGAATTCAAGTTGCCTGTAACATTTTGTGTGTTTCTGAGTTGAAACCAAATTCCTAAACAACTATGTGAGCAATAATGAAATTCAGGCAGAAAGATTCTATTTTCCTGTTGTTAGAAAAGAGACTTTTATGGTGAACTCCTGGGGTCTACTCCCTGTGATTCAAGACGACATAACATTTAGCACTTATCGAATGCATGTTAGCACACAACTTATGCCAAAGACCCTGAAGAAATGTAATGACTGAATTAAGTTTGATCAGGAATGCAACTTATGGAATTATATAAACTTGCATTCTACTATGTTAAAAACGACACACATCTATAGATTGCAGTTTAATTGTGGAGATGATACAATAAAAGAGCTCCCTCATGCTTCCATATGAGAGGGTTTAGGTACAGTAAGCAGAACTTAATGTTTCCAGTTGGAATTTGGCCAGAAGCTGAGGATTAAAAACCTTAGTGTTATGAAAAGTTCCATGGGATGTTTAATGACTAGAAATAGCCGGAAGCTTATATTGATGGCATCCCAAAATAGTACCTCTATCAGGATTAGTCCAGCCGGGTCATGCTGGGGCACAGTTTGGGCAATAGTTTAAAAAAAAAAAAAAAAAACCATTTATTGAATCATAAACATAATTTCTAGTAGCTCTGAGTTGGAGATTTGTGTTTGAGCACTACTTACCAACTTTTAGCAGCTTCTTTGGATGTAGCATCCCACTGGCACTCAATAAATGCAATAAAGAAAATGTTAGGTAGGTTTGAATGATTACGATGACAGTTAGTATAGGGAAGCAAGGACCATAGCTACCTCTACAAGTAGGTGACTGAGATGGCTTCCTATGTGATGTGTTTTTGAAGGCAAGGGAAGGACACAACATACCACCTTGGTTTGGTTTGCTGGTGCTTGAAATTTCAGAAATGCATTTTTTTTTTTTAGATTAGCACTTAGCCTCCTATTTCAAAGCAAATCTACTTGAAAAAGTTAATACATAAAATTTGTCACTCAAGTCATAAAATAACAAGAGCTTATCATATCCTATTCAAAAATTTTGGTAGAACTGAAAGTAAAAGGTCTTTAAGAATGGAACTACTGGGTGAGTGAACCACTAGGGGAGGAAAAGTTTGCAGCAAGGAAAGTATGAGGGCAGCAAAGACAAATTTCTCCAGCCTCACTTTTATGGGCTGAACTGTGTCTTCTTGAAATTCGTATATTTGAACCCTAACCCCTAGTACCTCAGAATGTGACTATATTTGAAGACAGGGTCTTTGAAGATGTAAGTAAGTAAAATCAAGTCATGAGGGTGGCTTCTAATCCATTTTTGTCCTTGGAAGAAGAGGTGATTAAAACACAACACAGGTTGAGGGATGACCATGTGACGACACAGGGAGAAGACGACCATCTGAGAGGCCTCAGGAGAAACCAACCCTGCTTACACTTTGACCTTGGATTTCCCAGCCTGCAGAACTGTGAGGAAATGAAATTCTGTTGTTTAAGCCACCAAGCCTGTGGTATTTTGTTATGGTAGCCCTAGCAAACTAAAACACTGACTCTTTTTCAAAGGGAAGGTGTCAGGACTGCTAGTTAGATTGCTCAGCTTCTTTGAAGCTGAGGCTTTTATCTGAAGTAGTTCTTAGATCTTTCTAGCCCCAGGGAAAACCCCTATGGACCAGGTTCTTCACCTCAGGCTGATTTTGTCAGGCATGGATTAAATTCAAAATATTATTTGGACATACACTGGAAGAAAGGTGATGAGCAAAAATTAAGCTAGAAACACTCATTGTGGTGCTTCCTATTAGTGAGATGGAGTCTGATCAAGTCATTGAGGAAAGCCATGGTTGATTGGCCAACCCTCCGTATTAAAAATGAGGACTGCCTGTACTTTCACTTCTTAAAAGCTATGCGCAATTTGCCATGATGTCCTTCTGTTGGGTACTTCTGAGATATTAAATGAATTTTGGTAAGAGATTTTCAAAATGGGCTTTTAGAACTGGGATACTTTGGCATCAGTAAGCAACAAAGGGCTTCTTGTATTAATATTTTAAAATGTAAATATAAAGTAACTGCGGTAACAGCAAGTCAGGGTATTCATGTTTAAAACCAGTATTCATTGTTAATAACGAAACTGCAGACTTTTAACTCAACTGTTAACATGCCGCCGGTGGAACCCGGGAGTCTGGAGGGCAAGGATAATTTATAGTTGCCAAATCACTGAGAGAAAATTCCAACTATGTGGAAATGTAAATATTCAGTATTAGAAAGGATAATTAAGGATAGGCTAAATATTTACCCAGTTCTCTTCTTTTCAAATTACAAATAAGACTATTCTGGTTGGTTCATGTTTTCTAATAGAAGAAGGGATAGGAAAAAATGAGAGTGGGGGGAATGTCTTTCCTTTCCTAACCAAAATATATCTCTTTACTCACACAGGCATGAAATATAGCCCCCATTCATTTTTTTTAACCTTAAAATTTGTTACACAATTATTTTACCATACTAAACTGCTGATGAAATTTGTATGTGTTGCATCAAAAATATCAAAGATATGTTAAATAGGAATATGCAAAATATAATTTTAGCAGCAAATTAAATAGAACATAAATCACTTAGAGAAAATTTGTAGAAGGTTAGAAGTGTGTAGATATTTAAATGTTCAAGGACTTCTAATTGTCACTTTAAAAGAATCTTGTAGCAGACTTACAAAGAAATAGCCATATTGGGGGAGAATTGTCATAGAGAAAGCTTTGTGTAAAGCTTTTTCTTTCAGGAGTTCTTTTCTATTTCCTGTGGTCATTTTCTCATGAGGATATTTTCAAAGGGGATGCTATTCATGAGAAGGAAGTTTTAAACAAGATCATTCTGTCAGTCATGTTCCAGGTGGGAAAACAGAAGCCACTCTAGGTTTTTCAAACAGAGGCAATTGAGCACAGGGAGTTGGTTACACAGATGACAGAAGTGTTAACGAAGTGATGGTGAGGCAACCCAGAAATTAGAAACAATAAGAAGCTGTAGGGCAGGTGCGGTGGCTCACTCTTGTAATCCCAGCACTTTGGGAGGCCGAGTTGGGTGGATCACCTGAGGTCAGGAGTTCGAGACCAGCCTGACCAACATGGAGAAATCCCGTCTCTACTGAACATACAAAATTAGCTGAGTGTGTTGGTGCATGCCTGTAATCCCAGCTACTTAGGGGGCTGAGGCAGGAGAATCGCTTAAACCCAGGAGGCAGAGGTTGCAGTGAGCTGAGATCACGCTGTTGCACTCCAGCCTGGGCAACAAGAGTGAAACTCCATCTCAAAAAAAAAAAAAAAAAAAAAAAGGCTGTAACCACCCCTACAAGGGGAAATGAGGTCAGAAATACAGACCACCCTTGGGGAACTAGAACCATGGTGGGGACTTTCCTGCAGTAGCAGTGACCACTGACGGAGGGGCTCCTTTAATGAGAGCCAGAATTATAGTGAAGATAGAGTCATTGCCAGAGGCGCAGATCAAAGCAGAAAAAATAGCCGGAATCATCTCTATTTTTCTTCTTTCAGGATTCTGCCAGTACCTCCTCTTGATTAAACCAAAATTCAGTTGGCAAGGGATCCTAGGAAATGTGGTTCCCAGAGATACAGAGCAGAGCTGGTGAAGGGTGCCTCATGGATCAAGAGCAAACAGGCAAATAACTTGCACACAGAAAAGGAAACTGCTTTTATTAGTCTGTGTTTCTCTTTATTTAGTTTGATCTTATTCCCTCAAGGTCATGGTACACTGAAAGTCACTTTGGGACCTTACGAAAAGTGTGAATTTAAAAAAAAAAATGCTTTTCTATGAGGTATTTATGATACAATTAAACTCCCCCTGGGCCACAGCACTGAAAATTCACTGAACAATAATGTGGTAGCTGAGAGGGGAGAAGCAGAGGCCAAGGAAGCCAAAATGGTACCTGTGGCTCACATTTGAAGTTTCAGACCCATGCTCTGAACATTCTTCAGAATATCAGCTCCCAACTTGTTATATGACATTTCAACTTTAGCAATTTCATACTAATGAACTCCTTTATTTCTGCCTGTCTCATTAGGACACTCCATGCTTTCCAGAAACACAAGTGAAGTTTAATAGAGATAAAACCATTCCACTGGTGCTGCTATGATCAAGAAGCTACAATCAATCTTGTTTTCTTCAAGCATGTCATAAAAAGACCCTTTTCCTTCTGATTAGCATTCTTGAACACAGTACAAGCTGATGACTTGCTTGAAGTCATTCACTGTAGGGATACAGCACCTACTGCACGTGATAAAACGACATAAGGCATATGAACTGCTCATTACAATCTAATTAGTTTGGGCTTCTCATTTCATTTTATGTCCTGAATTGAACCTGATTCAATATGATTCTGCGTTGGAGTTCATCATATCTTCTCCCTGGCATGCAAGTTCATGATGCCTGCTTGCTAGATTCCATGGTTATAGAAACGGTTTCTCTTTTCTTTTTTTCAGGGACTGGTTAGATAGAAGGTCATTAATAAAACATCAGAAGCCTTTGCTATTATTTTTTTCCTCTGTGAGATTTTGATTTGACTTAGCACACAGCACAGTTTTTAAAGTATTTCAAGAAGGTTTGGCCGTTATAATAAACGGACTTACCTGACTCAAAAGCTCACTCCCTTATAATGCGATAAAATAAATAGTCTTAGCCTTTGGGGTGCATTCCAAAGACAGATGAGGAAAACCTGGGTTGGTTTTCTAGGGAACTCAATTGTACTTAAGACTTCTTGAGAGCACGATGTCTTCCATCTTGGGATCGTTTCCAACAATATCTGTGTCTTCAAGGAGTAGGTAGACGAGGTAGACTGTGTATACATTGATTTATTGAATCTCAAAGTTTTTAGAGGTTGTAGGAAAAAGATGACTGGCATTCTTCTTTTTTTTTGAGACTGAGTCTGGCTGTCTCCCAGGCTGGAGTGCAGTGGTGCAATCTCGGCTCACTGCAAGCTCCGCCTCCCGGGTTCACGCCATTCTCCTGCCTCAGCCTCTCCCAGTAGCTGGGACTACAGGCGCCCGCCACCACGCCCGGCTAATTTTTTGTATTTTTAGTAGAGACGGGATTTCACCGTGATAGCCAGGATGGTCTCCATCTCCTGACCTCGTGATCCGCCTGCCTCGGCCTCCCAAAGTGCTGGGATTACAGACGTGAGCCACCACTCCAGGATGACTGGCATTCCTTTAAAAGACGTACACGCTGTGTTCTGTGTCTTCCTTCTTGGCCCAATGGGGATGCAGACATCTGCTTCTTTTACATCTTCGTAGGAAGGTTATGGATACTGACCAGACACAGTCATCCCATTTTTAAAAAATTGAGAAACCATTGAAAATGGATCATGTTGATATAAAATACTCATAAGCACATTTTGGTTGTGACTCACTGGAGCTTTACAAATTTGTTGTATCATCTGGAAAGCAAAGAATGTTTTGTATTAACCTTACAAAATACTGTGAGGCTGTGCCAAAACATTGCCTCTTGGTTCCATGCCATGGGGCTGCCCTGTAGATAAGGCCATCTTATAGCGAGGGCTTCTAGAACCTGATTAACAAAACTTTGGATAAAATAGATTTTTTTCCACATTACTGTTTCCCCTGCCAATAATAATAGAAACACACATATTCACTGCCTTTGTTGAGGGGATATATTCAGATGATAGATCTAAAATGTCTAGAATTGTATCTTTTAAAAAAATATGTTCACCATGTTGGTTTCCTTTTCCCCTCTCTGCTCTGAAGCAATCTAATTTAATCAGATTCTGACCCTAAATAACATCATGAAACTCCATGTGGCTCAGTTGATCTAATTGCTAGATTAACCATGCTCTGCCCCAAAATATTTCTTCCATGATAGAGGGTTTTGTTCAATTCAATTTTGACTTCCTAACTGATGATTACCATGTATGTTACCAATAACTGAGCTTTACTGTGAATTGAATATTTTGAATGTATGGCATAAACCTTTTTTTCCCCTTCCCAAACTGGTAGAAAGTGACATTTTATAATATTCACTGGCCTACTTGCTACAGGAACTTAGTATCTGTTTTATTTATTCAAGTTTTATATCCTAACTGGTTGTTCTTTATTTCTGCGATAATTTGTTGAAAGCTTGTGGTTAGATGGTACATAACCTTTAATTCAGCTATTGTTAGCACTTTTGTATGTCAGAGAGAGGTTCTGAAATTTTCAGTAGGCCATGGACTCTTAATAGAGAATCTTAATTGTTCCCTTAGTGCTCAAGAGCCATCATGACGTCTGAGTTATATACATCTCTTATGTATAACCTTCAGCTCTATATTGAAGTAAGGCATTTGTCCTACACTTCATACAAGAAGAGGAAGTAGGTTTTTTTTTTTTTTTTTTACTTACATTGTCAAGGATTCTTAAGGGATTGGTCTTGGTTAATTAGCAATTAGTAAAATGAGTATCAAGCTCCTGATAAAATATTGCTCGGGAAATTGGGAAACAGAATGTTACCCAAGCCACTAACCCAATCACTGGGGAAGAGGAGGAGGTAGGAAGGGTGGGAATGGAGGAGCCAGGGGTGCCCATAGCAGTGTCTGCCGCGTAGCTGCCCGTGTCCTCTAGCACATTATTCCAGCCATTCTCTCTTCTGCCCTGAAGCACAGTTCTGAGGCCCATGAGACTGGAATGAACTCAGAAATTACGACTTGATTAAAGATTACTGAGATGTTCATATTGGAAATAGAAAATGGTATTATGAAAATTGACGTCCTCTTTGTTTATAAAGACAGTACGATCAACTCACCTTCATTTGCATTTGAGCTGGTGGCAGGTTTGGGCTAACCGTCTATTCCCTGGCATAAGGGCATGAGCTTGCCAGACAGTTGCAGATGAGAGCACTGTTCATGTAATGAGAGAGAGCTGAGCCACCTGGCTAACATGGAGTCAGAGCTGCTGATGCTGGCACCTCTAATGGGATGGGCATGATCAACTCCATGTATTAATCAATGTGGATCTTCATCCATGTGTTAAGGGATAAGCATGTAATATTTTTTCTAACATAGATCCACAGAGTTGGAAAAAACAAAAAAGAAAGTGAAATTAAATCCTTAGAGGGAATTGGCCAGTCCCAGTGAATGAACTGTGGTTGGAAGACAGAGTTTTTATCTCTATGTAATGCTTTTGTTGACTTTGTTGAAGTAGAGGGTCTCTTCCCCAATTCTGTTGCGCACAATTTTGTCTGTGAAGCAGAACTTGGGGACACTGAGAAATTTGCCTTGAATTACGAAGCACCTTATGGTTGCACAGCTGATAAATGGAGTATGCATATTCCCCAGTTGTTTCTCTGAGACATTTATTGGGCCCTGCTTTGATTAAATTTATTAGACATAACTATAGAACTGGAATGGTATGTCAGATTATATGGGGGGTTAAATGGTGATGATTTTTATATCACATTCTTCGTTATCATCTTAATTCTAATTGGCAGGTAGATGGAGGAGAAAGAATATGGGTATTTGAGGGTGATAGGTGTGACTTTGCTTTCTGACCCTACCACTTACTGATTTTGTTATTTTAATTGCTTTAACCTCCATAAGCCTCAACTTTCCCTCTCTATGTAATGGGAATAATCCAATTTATATCTAAGACTTGCTGTATAGAATTAATAAAATAATGTATGCATAATACTTGACAAATAATACATGCTTAATATTTCTTTTCTCTACCTTTTCATACTTCTTTTTTTTTTTTTTTAAACACAACTATCCTAGTCTGTTGATACTGCTGTAGCAAAAAACCTGAGACTGAGTAACTTATAAACAATAGAAATTTATTTTTCACAGTTTCGGAAGCTGCGAATTCCACGACCACAGTGCCAGCAGATTCAGTGTCTGGGGAGGGCATCATCATGCAGCATTGGGCAAAAAAGGCAGAAGGGTAAAAAGGGATGAATGCTGTGTTCTCCACAGGGTGGAAACAGTGGAAGGGCCAGGCAGCTCTCTGAAGTCTCTTTTGTAAGAGCACTAATCCCCTTCACGGAAATGGGAGTGACTTAATCACTTCACCAAAGGCCCCACCTCTTAATGCTGTCACATTGGGTACTAGTTTTCCACATGTGAATTTTGGAGGAACACATGCATTCAAACCAGAGCAAGAACCACGCTTATTTTCCATGAACAAATTCTCCTTTTTATCTTTACCAATAGGGAATATTTTCATAGGGAGGTAAATATCTAAGAATTCATTTTTCGGATCTTCCACATAACTGTGTCTTTCCTTAAAGTCTACAGTTTTCAGATCTAAGAAGATCCCAAGTTCTGAGAGCACTGTTGAAATTGTATTTCTACCTTAGTGGTTACAGCCACTCTATGATGAGTTTCAAGTAATGGGGACACCAAATTAAAATGAATTAGGAATCTATTTTATAGACTGTTTATGTACATGTATTCACAAAAATAAAAATGAAGTGAGAAGAAATTTATTGACTGAGTTAAAGGAGGAGCCTTTGTGTATGTATGTCAAGTATCTTAGTCTGTGATAGTGAGTCATTGTTCATCAAAACTTTACAAAGATAGCTAAAATTTATATAAATCCCCTTGTCCTTGTAGCAAAAAGGCATCTATGTGGTGTCTATTCCATCCAGTTAAAAACACTTCCAACATGATTCAACAAATATGGGGCATGTTCATGATTCCCTGGGGACTGTTTTAAGCCCTCTCAAGAGATTTTTTTCTAGGACACTGTCAACAACTCAGCTATTATATAAGCAATGTTGGATCAAGTCAAACTGCCAAGTGTAAAGCTTGGAATGCCCAATTAGGCATTCTGCAGCTGGAGAAGGTGGGTGATTTCCCCTCAAGAATTGTGTGTAGGTTCTGCAGCTGGAGTGTTTAAGTGGTCGATTGAGCCACCAGCTGTGAGAGTTCCATGCAGCTGGAGCAGGTCCTTAGGTAGTATTTGTGATTCGAGAATAGTCATATAGCAAGCAACACACTACCTTGATTAATTTTCATCTGATTTTGCTTATTAAATACTTCCTATTTCATTTACTTAGTTTTCGGAGGTGGTGGTTTTTTTATTTTTATTTTTATTTATTTTTTGGGGATGGAGTCTAGATCTTTTATTTATTTTTTGGGACGGAGTCTAGATCTGAGGCTGGAGTGCAGTGGTGTGATCTCGGCTCACTGCAACCTCCGCCTCCCAGGTTCAAGCAATTCTCCTGCCTCAGTCTCCTGAGTAGCTGGGATTATAGGCAGGTGCTGCCACGCCCAGCTTATTATTATTATTATTATTATTATTATTATTTTTGAAACAGAGTCTCTCTCTGTTGTCCAGGCTGGAGTACGGTGGCACAATCTCAGTTCACTGCAACCTCCATCTCCTAGGTTCAAGTGATTCTTCTGCCTCAGCCTCCAGAGCAGCTGGGATTACAGGCGTGCACCACACATCTGGCTAATTTTTGTATTTTTAGTAGAGACGGTGTTTCACCATATTGGCCAGGCTGGTCTTGAAATCCTGACCTCATGATCCACCCTCCTCGGCCTCCTAAAGTGCTGGGATTATAGGCGTGAGCCACCGTGCCTGGCCTAATTTTTGTATTTTTAGTAGAGATGGGGTTTCACCATGTTGGCCAGGATGGTCTCGAACTCCTGACCTCAGGTGATCTGCCCACCTCGGCCTCCCAAAGTGCTGGGATTACAGGCGTGAGCCACCATGCCCAGCCGGTGGTTCTTTTTAATATTGACATTAGCAAAAGCAATGACTTTCCCAAGGTAACACTGAGTTTTTTAAAGAAAAATGCATTTTAAGTTATTTCATCAAATAAAATAAAGTCTTTTAATAGATTCCAGTTCTCATTCATGTCTCCTATATGTGTGTGTTTGTGTGTCTGTTTCTCTAACAATATGTCCTGTTATTGGAGAAAAAAAATTTTTGCACTTATAGCAGGATGATGTAAGCAAATCAGCAAGATCATCTTTTGTTGGCGAACGTTATGATCAAAAACTCTTGAGTTGGGTTAAACTTACTTGGAATTTTTAATGTAACCAGCCTCTAA
>NW_026652299.1:8022047-8129547 GCF_009828535.3 Hylobates moloch
AGCCTGGGTGACAGAGTGAGACTCTGTCTTTAGGCAAAAGATTTCAGTTTTTGGTGTTCCTCAGAATTCATCCTGAATAACATACTGTAGACATATTTCAAGCTGTCTTTGATGGTGCACATGCACAGGTAAAATTCTGGGACTAAATACACATATGCTTTCTTGACAAACAAGCACTCTTAAAGAATTTTGTCTGATTTTCTGAAAAATCTCCCCATTTTAATCTTTGTATTTTGTTCAGTGTTTAACTCCAAGAATTAACTCTTCTTTGAGAAAAAGAAGGATATCTTTTATTGTGTCAAAGCAAATTGATTATAAGCGGGGAAGAGGGGAAAGTGTTATATGGGATTAGAGATACAAATGGCTGAACAGAAAGTATTTGTTTTCTTAGTAAAGTATGAAGAGGCATCCACTGAGAATGAGGAGAAAGTGGGGGTTTGAGGAGAAAGGCAAAAGTGAGAAATAGTCCTGCTAAGAACGTGGACTGCGGTCGAATCCTTCCGTGTCCGGAATTGGTGGGTTCTTGGTCTCACTGACTTCAAGAATGAAGCCGTGGACCCTCGCGGTGAGTGTTATAGTTCTTAAAGGCGGTGGGTCCGAGGTTTGTTCCTTCTGATGTTCGGATGTGTTTGGAGTTTCTTCCTTCTGGTGGGTTCATGGTCTCGCTGGCTCAGGAGTGAAGCTGCAGACCTTCGCGGTGAGTGTTACAGCTCTTAAGGTGGCACGTCTGGAGTTGTTCGTTCCTCCCGGTGGGTTCGTGGTCTCGCTGGCTTCAGGAGTGAAGCTGCAGACCTTCGTGGTGAGTGTTACAGCTCATAAAAGCAGTGTGGACCCAAAGAGAGAGCAGTAGCAAGATTTATTGCAAAGAGTGAAAGAACAAAGCTTCCACAGTGTGGAAGGGGACCCGAGTGGGTTGCCACTGCTGGCTCGGGCAGCCTGCTTTTATTCTCTTATCTGGCCCTACCCACGTCCTGCTGATTGGTAGAGCCGAGTGGTCTGTTTTGACAGGGTGCTGATTGGTGCGTTTACAATCCCTGAGCTAGACATAAAGGTTCTCCATGTCCCTATCAGATCAGTTAGATACAGAGTGTCCACACAAAGGTTCTCCAAGGCCCCACCAGAGCAGCTAGATACAGAGTGTCGATTGGTGCATCCACAAACCCTGAGCTAGACACAGGGTGCCGATTGGTGTGTTTACAAACCTTGAGCTAGATACAGAGTGCTGATTGGTGTATTTACAATCCTTGAGCTAGACATAAAGGTTCTCCAAGGCCCCACCAGACTCAGGAGCCCAGCTGGCTTCACCCAAGTGGATCCTGCACCGGGGCTGCAGGTGGAGCTGCCTGCCAGTCCCACGCTGTGCGCTCGCACTCCTCAGCCCTTGGGTGGTCAATGGGACTGGGTGCCGTAGAGCAGGGGGTGGGACTCCTCGGGGAGGCTCGGGCCGTACAGGAGCCCATGGAGGTGGGTGGGAGGCTCAGGCTTGGCGGGCTGCAGGTCCTGAGGCCTGCCCCGCGGGAAGGCAGCTAAGGCCCGGTGACAAATCGAGCGCAGCGGCGGTGGGCTCGCGCTGCTGGGGGACCCAGTACACCCTCTGCAGCTGCTGGCCTGGGTGCTAAGACCCTCATTGCCCGGGGCTGGCAGGGCCAGCCGGCTGCTCCGAGTGCTAGGCCCACCAAGCCCACGCCCACCCGGAACTCCAGCTGGCCTGCAAGTGCCGCGCACAGCCCCGGTTCCCGCTCCTGCCTCTCCCTCCACACCTCCCTGCAAGCTGAGGGAGCCGGCTCTAGCCTTGGCCAGCCCAGAAAGGGGCTCCCACAGTGCAGCGGTGGGCTGAAGGGCTCCTCAAGTGCCGCCAAAGTGGGAGCCCAGGCAGAGGAGGCGCCAAGAGTGAGCGAGGGCTGTGAGGACTGCCAGCACGCTGTCACCTCTCACTTCTTTTCTTCCTCTCAAGGGACAGTCAGAATTAATTCCATTAGACTCCATCCCTGATTTCACCAAGGTCCAAGCTACCTCAATCCACCACTGGCCCCAGATTCTCATTTCTATTCAGCCTGCTCCTCCCAGAGGTAGCTGAATTCCTCCCTAGACTGGTTCTCGGAGTGTCTGGATCTCCTAACTGGGGTTAGCGATGCCTCCTGCAGTGGCCGTCTCTCCTCTGAATGTGCTCTTTGTCTCCATTCCTCAACTGAAACACATCTTCCTTGAGGATACTTTCCCTGCTCCTCTCTTAAGTGTAGGTGGTTTTTTTTTCCCCAGCTTCACCTAGCTCAGGAGCAGGAGCTAGACGATATGCTTCCTTGCTGTCTATTGCCACTTTGAGACTGTTGCTTTCCCGGCTGAAGGTCATGTTTTGAGGGTCATGCCATCTGCTACCACCCCCGCTCCATTATCTTTCTTCTCCGCTCCCATTTCTATGACAGCTTGCTGAGACTTCAAACAACCACATGGATGACCCATTCTATACCTTGGCCTCATGGTTCCTAGACTGTCTTGTTCCTAATAATTATTTTCTCACTTGGCTTCATCCATGATTCATCCAATACCTTTTCATCACTCACATCTGCGTCACCTCCAAAGTCCTAATGTAATCATCCTGTTGCCTGCCACCTCTTGTGTTTTAGCCCATTTAATGTATTACATTTATGGAAGTTTTTTTGTTTGGTCAGAAAAACAAATTCACTGGCTAAATAAATCATCCTTTTCCTTGATCTTCACCCAGTTCAATAATGTCGATACCCCAAAATGTGGCACTTGGACATGCTGAGTTGAAGAAGGAGTCTCAAGGTCTCTGAGCTTCCCTGCTCCTGTCTCTCAACCTCTGTTTCCCCCGAAGCACAGGATGAAGTTGTTCTCTGGAGTTCCATTATCTGCCTAAAGTACCAACCTGCCAAAGAAGAAAACCACTGCCTTTTGTTTCTTCCTTGAGTTTTCATTAACTACATTCATATCACAGGAAGAAAGACTGAAGCATATCAATGCACCTGGACTGGCTTATATCACAAACCGTTGCCTGCTCTGTGGTCCCAACAGATGTTGTCCCAGGCCATTGTACATTCTTCAAGCCAATTGAATCCCCTCTAAAAATCACTTACTACCCCCCTAAAATCATCCACACTTCCCCATCTCCCTTTCCCCTGTGAAGATGTATATAACCGCTTGTATCCCAGTACGTGGTGGTTGGAGTCATCACTCTGATATTCCCTCATGTGTACTAATAAATTTGTATGCCTTTCTTCCAGGAATCTGTCTTTTGTCAGTAGATTTGAAGTGAACCTTCAGTGGGCAAAGAAGAAGTTTTCCCTTGGCCCCTGCAAAATCCATTACATGTAAAGATCTGTCATTGTACTCATCTTATCTCAACAAAATTGCTCTTGTCTTTCTCCACCATAATACTATGGCAAAATTAATCCTGATATAACTCAAACGTCCATCATCTCTTCTCCCCATTCATTTATTCATTTGTTCATCCAATACATTTTTTGTGGAACGCCCACTCTGCTCAGAGCTAGATAGAACAGTGGACAAAGGAAACAAAGTTCCTTGCCTTCATAAAACTTATACTCAACATTGCTAAATTTTCATAGATACTTTTCTTTTTACCTTCCTAAAAACATTTTTTTCTCTGTTTCTTCTCACCTAGAACATTCCACATGCTTCGCCCACTATTCTTTTTTTTTTTTTTTTTTTTTTTGAGAAGGAGTCTCGCTCTGTCCCTCAGGCTGGAGTGCAGTGACGCGATCTTGACTCACTGTAAGCTCCGCCTCCCGGGTTCCCACCGTTCTCCTGCCTCAGCCTCCGGAGTAGCTGGGACTACAGGTGCCCGCTACCATGCCCAGCCAAATTTTTGTATTTTCAGTAGAGACAGGGTTTCACCGTTTTAGCCAGGATGGTCTCAATCTCCTGACCTCGTGATCTGCCCTCCTCGGCCTCCCAAAGTGCTGGGATTACAGGCGTGAGCCATTGTGCTCAGCTGCTTCCCCCACTATTCTTAGCTAGTCACCCAGCCATAGAAAAAAAGAAACTAATCAGAGATGTACATTTTTATGTTCCCACCTCCTAACATGCCCAACTGTATATGTACCCATCTGTCTTCCTTCCATTTACCAGAAAGGAATGCGTTTTTTTTGTACACATTTCTTCTCTTGCACTGCCTTCTTGAGGACTTTGTTCCCCTGAATCATCAGTTTTCTTCTCTGATCTGGATCCCACTAGCATATAAGAATGCCAAAACAAGCATCTTTCACATTAAAACAAAACAAAACAAAACAAAAAAACACCAAAACAACAAACCTCTACTGACCCCACAGTCCTTTCCTGTGCTTCAAAGCAAAATTTCCCTAAAAATTTATTAAACTCTGTCTGTCAATGTAATCAACTCTTTTTCACTCTTCATGGTCTCCACGCTGGATCCATCTTCTCCACTCCATTAAAAGTCTTGCCATGAGGCACACCTTTCCTTAGTTGCCTTGACACCACATTACCCTGGATTTCTCCATAGTTTCCCCCTACCTTTTTAATTACTCTTTCCCAGTATTTTTTGGTGGCTACTTCTCCCATATTCCTCCTCTAAATGTTGGAGTGACCTGAGACCAGTCCTAGACCATCTTATCGCCATCTACCTTCTCTCCCTAGCTGACCTTATCTAGCCCATGGCTTTAAATAATACCTACATGTTTATATTTATATCTCTGGCTGTAACTTCTCCCATGAGTCCAAAATACTTATTGTCTACTCAAGGCATCCTTTTGGATATGTGGTAGACATCTAGTCATTGCAAACTTAATGTGTTTAAGAAGTCTTGATTTATCCCTTGACTAAACTATCTTTGCTCCCCACACTTTACCATTTCAATAAATGGCACTGATATCCAGCATCTTAGACGGAAAGCTGGGGAAAGCTCCCTGATTCCTTCCCCTCCCCTTCACTCTCTAAGATCGATTCATCCATGTGTCTTCTTGATCATTTTTCCAAAAGGTATTTCCATCTCCACTGCTTCCATCTTGTCAACATCATTGTCTGTTGCTTGGTCTCCCTGCTTCCATTCTACAACTGTTGTAATCCTTCTCTACCCAGAAGCTACGATGATCTGTTAGATCATGTAGCTCCCCTGACTACAATGATTTTAGGCTGCCAGTATCACTTAGAATGAAACCTGAACACCTTGTAGTTCCCCACAGGGCTCCCTCTGCTCTGTCTGGTGTCATCACGTAATACTCCCTGCCTTACTATTTTCCCACTGTGCTTCTCTCTCTTCTGTGTCATAACTGCATCAGCAAGCTTGTCTATGCCCTTTGGTTGCCTTTCCTTGGAATGTTGATTTCTGGTCTCATCATGTGCTGCCTCCTTTCATATTTGTTCCTACAATTTCCGGTGAAATGTAAGCACCTCTCAGAAAGGCCTTCTGAAGTGGACCCTGCCCTACCCAAAGTGGATGTCTCACCACCACTCCTCATCCTCATAGTATAATTTTCTTCATTCTCTCAGAAAAGTCATCATAAGCTGAGACTATCTTGTTTGTTTATTTGATTAATTATGTGTTGTTTGCTGCTTCCAGTAGAATATAAACTACTTGAAAGCAGGGACGTGGTTGGATTCAATCAATTCTGTATCCCCATAACCTAAAACAGTATCTTCCCTAAGCAAGGATCACAGTAAATATAGGGTGAATGAATGAATGAATGAATGAATTATAATCATTAATGCCACGAAGAAACTCATAGGTGAAAGGAAAGATGTCTAAAGAAGGCAGGAGTGAGAATCAATTCTGGAATGGTAAATGTATGTTCCAAGGAGCCTGGAGAAAAGTGTTGGCTTAAATTTTTCCTTTTTAAAGTAGTATTACCTTGGTTAAAAAAAATTAATTACTACATAGCATTTAAAACCAGTGAACTACATCTATATACCAGACTGCCCCAGATGTTAAAAACAACATGAAAGTTAAAAGGAAATTTTGAAATGATACACAGAGTATCCATGTATAAAAATGCAAAACTACATAATACATATATTGTTTATATATGTAACTTATGTGGTATAAGTCTAAAACATTGATTTTTTTCCAGAAGAATCTATGCCATGTTCATTATAGTGGTTGCTTCTGAGGTAGGAAGGGAAAGAACTTCAGGCAGGGAACAAAAGACACTTCAATTTTATCTGCAAAGTTTTGTTTCTGTTATTTAAAAAGTCTGAAGCATGTTTGATGAAGTGCTACCATTCTGCAGTTGGGTGGGTGGTGGGTTGATGTGTGTTTATTATATTTTTATTTGTAATACTGTACTTTAGCACTGAAAAAAGGTTAAGGGCTATTATATACCTGTGGCCTGAGGGGAACCTTAGGAATTGATTCATAAAATATAATGTCCTAATATTTAAATCAAGGGTTAACTAATTCAATTTGGCATCTATCTGTGTGATTCTTGGGTGGGCTCCCTTTTGGCTGGCGTCTGTGTTTTTGGGTCAGACTGAAGTAGTGTGGAATGTGGAAATAGGAGAGAAAACATCTGTGCGCTAACTCAAATATCTCCACTGTTCCTCCAGGGTCTTTGTTTGTGTGATTGTTTTGTTTTGTTTTCTGACATAAGAGTAGCAAAAGCAACAAATGTCATTTGTTTAGGACATTTTCCATGTTTGGTACTCTCTGTACATTCTTGCATTCACTACTCACAACAACAGTGTTAGGTGGATATTATTATCCCCGTCTTATAGGTGAGAAGGCTGAGACTTTGAGGTAACTTATACCAGGCCACACAGCTAGTAGACGCAACAGAGGCAGGAGTCAAAGCTAAGTTTATTTGACCCTAAAGCTGGTGGGTTTCTATTATACTACTTTGCCTATTGCACTCTGACCCCAAAGTGCCTCTTTAGCTTCTAGAATGTTCATTTCAGGCTTTGCTTTGGATTTAAAGCTGCCTCCCTTTCACCCACACTTTTGGTCAATGATCTATGTCTTTCATGAAAGATGATTTAAACTGAGCTGAGTTTCAAGTCTAAGAGACTGATAGTCATATGACTTAGTGTCTAGCATTCCTATCACAAACTGGAATTTTATGGGTAAAAAAGACATATATGCGCACACACACACACACAGTATATACATATATGTACTAACCACTTCTCAACGAAACATATATATATATGTCTTAAAAGAGTTTGACAGAAGATACCATGTGAAAGTAAAGAAAGAAGCAAAAATAAGTAATATTAAGAACTGCACTCCTAAAATTTTGAATTTGAGCTAACGAATGCTGTGCTGTGTGAAGTACTCAAGGTTATTATCTTAAGATTCATTTCTTTCTTTTCTTTTCTTTTCTTTTTTCTTTTCTTTGAGACAGATTCTTGGTCTGTCACCGAGGCTGGAGTGCAGTGGCATGATCTTGGCTCACTGCAACCTCCATCTCCTGGGTTCAAGCGATTCTTCTGCCTCAGCCTCCCGAGTAGCTGGGATTACAGGCACATGCCACCACACCCAGCTAAGTTTTGTACTTTTTGTAGAGATTGGGTTTCACCATGTTGGCCAGGCTGGTCTCGAGCTCCTGACCTCAGGTGATCTGCCTGCCTCGTCCTCCCAAAGTGCTGGAATTACAGGTGTGAGCCACCACACCCAGCCTCAGGATTCATTTCATTTTTATGTTCCTCAAAGCAGCTAGAGCAGTGTCTTTGGCATGCATTTGTCAAATGGGTGATGTGCATTTAGACATCCATCTCCTACATGGGGCCCTGCCTCTCACCTGAGTTTTTGCATGCTGTTCTGGTGTGCCAGAGCCTGCACCCACTAGGACTCACCCCGGGTGCCACTCCTAGGAGCTCCCACCACAGCAACAGCCCATGAGAGATGAATCTGCCTTGTTGCCTGCTGGACGGAAAGGCCCATCTGGGTTACTGTGTTCATGAATGTAAAATGGCTGATAAACTGTTCAAAAATAAGTAATACGTTTTCCTTTTAAAATGTCTTTTTCACTGTCTTAGTCCATTTTCTGTTGCTAATAACAGAATACTTGAAACTGGATAATTTATAAAGGAAAGCAATGTATGGAGGCTGAGAAGTCCATATCTGATAAGAGCCTGCTTGTTGGTGAGGACTCTCTGAAGAGTGGCAGGGTATCACATGGCGAGGGGGCTGAGTGTGCTAACATGCTAACTCAAGCCTTTCTTCCTCTCCTGATAAAACCACCAGTACCTCTCCCATGATAACCCACTAATCTATGTATCCATTAATACATAAATAGATTGATCCATTTATGAGGGCAGAGCCCTTGTTATTCAATCACCTCTTAAAGGCCCTCCCTCTTAGCCTTGCCACATTGGGGACCAAGTTTCAACATGCGTTTTGAGAGAAGACACTCAAACCATAGCATTCTCTTACCCCCTACAAGTGACTGAATTTTAGGAATTATGGTATAAAAATAGAAAAAATATTTTTGGGGAAATGATCCTTCTATGTATCTCAAAGAAGATATATTTCTGCCTTTTTGTTTTTCTGTGTTATAATTCTAGAATTCATACCAGGTAGGATACTAACAGGGTACAAATAAAAGAGTGAAACTTCTTTTTCTGGACTTATGTAGATAGTTTTTCTTTCAGGGCTGATCGGGGACTAGAGATTTCTGTAATGAAGGCAAATGGAGAATATCATTTAGAGTTAACTAAGAGTGGGTGAAAAAGGATTTATAAAAAAGTTTTAGCCATGATATTGAAAATATGAGAGGAAATTAAAAAGAAAATAAAGACATAAAAGTCCTGAGCTTGAGTCCTTGGAAAAATAAAATTTTACATTAACACGTATAGATACATGTTTTCTCTAATTTGTTGCTGTGATATCATTTTGTTGAATTCATCAGAATGTCAACCTGTGGGCTTTAAAACATACTTATATTGGCCAGGATAACAGTGATAACAGCAACTGTAATGCCACAAGCTTCTTTGCAGCCTTCCTCTGGATTCTGAAGAATTTAAACACTAACAAGAAATCAATTTCTTGGATATAGAGGGCAGTTATACTAGTCACTTTGTGCTCACCTGGGAGAGTGGATTTATTTGTAGAAGTTTTAAATAACTCATCTGAGGGGAAAGAAGAGATTAGATCATATAAAGGAAAATTTCTGAGATCAAATAGGCCTCCTATGTGACCTTCTGTTTTGATTCCTTCATAGATACACTTGAGAATCACCTTGTGGTGGGCATGGCAGGAATAGTCCCAGGCCCAAGATTTACTTAGGTAAATAAAGCTTCTTTTTATTGTCAAGTTGAAATGCACTACAGCCTGATAACTGCAGGCCTTAATAACAATTTTTATTGGTCTCAATTGCTTCTTGGGCTCTATGTCCATTTTGAGAGCAGTGGTCAGTTATTGTACCATTCCCCCATCTTGCTCATGAAAATGAATTTGTCTTTTAAATTTCTTCAATGCTCTGTAAGTTGATTGGATGGTGACATGGTTTGGCTGTGTCCCCACCCACATCTCGTGTCGATTTGTAATCTTCAATGTTGGAGGGAGGGGCCTGGTGGAGGTGATGGGATCACGGGGGCAGGTTTCCCCGTGCTGTTCTCATGATAGTGAGTTCTCATGAGATCTGATGGTTTAAAAGTGTGTGGTGCTTCCCTCTTAGGTCGCTCTCTTCTGGTCTGCCATGGTAAGATATAATTGCTTCCCCTTCATCTTCCACCATGATTGTAAGTTTCCTGAGACCTTCCAGCCATGCTTCCTGTACAGCCTGTGGAACTGTGAGTCAATTAAACCTCTTTTCTTTATAAATAACCCAGTCTCAGGTATGTCTTTATTGTTGTGTGAGAATGGAATAATACAGATGGTTAGGGGAGATAACTCACGAAAAGTCACTTCTATCCGATCTAGTTTTAATTTACCTGCAGTATAATTTCTGACTATATAACAGAGTACCTTTTCAGGTACCTTTTAAACAAATTTACAGGTGAAATGAGATAATGGCTCAAATGTGCTTTAAAACATTCAAACAAAAAAAAGTGGTAGACAGATGAGATAAGATTAGAAAAATGTTAGTACTTGTTAAAGCTGGGCAACAACTATCTAGAGCCTTGTTACATTATCCTATCTACTTTTCAGTATGTGTACAATTTTCCTTTTGCATTTCTTAGCTGAAATTCTATAAGAAATTTCTCCTAATCAACTATTTGGTTATCCTGAAATACTATTCATGTAAGAGAGTTAGAATAAATGCTTGGTTTGTTTTCTTTCCATATCAATTTTCAAAGTCTTTGTTTTTTTTTTGGGGGGGGGATGGAGTTTTGCTCTTGTTGCCCAGGCTGGGGTGCAATGGCATGACCTTGGCTCACCACAACCTCTGCCTCTCAGGTTCAAGCGATTCTTCTGCCTCAGCCTCCTGAGTAGCTGGGATTACAGGCATGCACCACCAGGTCTGGCTAATTTTGTATTTTTAGTAGAGATGGGGTTTCTCCATGTTGGTCAGGCTAGTCTCGAACTCCCGACCTCAGGTGATCCGCCCGCCTCGGCCTCCCAAAGTGCTGGGATTATAGGTGTGAGCAACAGCACCTGGCCTTTTTTACTTCTTTGTTTTCTTAGCACTCTTTTTTGGTGAGCAGTGAATTTGTATTTCCTTTCTTTTGTTAGTATTGTTACCTGGATTTAGGAAACATTTTTGATATCTTTCAATCTACGGTAGTTATTACACATTGGGCTGCTCAGTTTATGGCATCTTATGGCAGTGGAAGTCTCGTCAGGTTGGTTTTGGCACCTTTTGACCCGGTTCTATTACTCTTTGGTGGCTCCCTTGTCTTTTGGCACGATGAGCTGCTCCAGAGGCACCTTGTACATTTCCTATCCAAGAACAAGAATCTGTTATTTCTCCAAGAGCTCGGGCATTTTAATCCATGCCACAGAGGTGTCTACCTGTTCAAACTACATGTAGGGCACATTGTGAAGTAAGGTTACATTGTGATAATATTGGTTAACGGAAATTTAATGGAAAGCTTTCTTTGGAAGAGCTGCTGCCAGACATTTGTACTCATGACTGGGGATGTGGCCCAGTCCTTGCACAGATACTACTTAATATTACAGCTGGGCTGTACCAGCCAGCTAGCTCTTTTTACTTGTTCAAGATTTATTTTGGCTTCCAAACACCTGTCCTGCTGGGTTCTGTATGTACTAGGTTCAGTGGACTTGAATTTTACCAGTGTCCAACTTTGCCTGTAGAATAACTGGCTTCTAAGTTATATTTGGTTCATGCTTGTCCACTTAGTGTCTAAAAGAGTCAAATGCAAACATCAACATCATCGCCAGTTAACTTGTCTTAATAACTTTTTCCGGCGTGACAGTGGTTGCTAAAACTATAGTTACCAATTAGTGCACACTTCCCCCCAAGGCTCCACATATAATATCTCATCATCTCACTTAATCCTCACCACAATCTTATGAAGTGAGTGTTACTGTTGTCATTTTACAGGTGAGCACGCTGAGGCTTGGAGAGGTCAGGCTGCTTCTTTAAGGAGCTAGGAGTCACACAAAGCTCTGAATCCAAAGCTGGCATCTTCAATGATGGTGTGATACTTTCTCCATTGCTCAGAAATGTTAGAGATACAAGGAAATATAAGACATGATTTTTCTTCTCAAGGATTTATAATCCTAATTGAGAAAGGATGTCCATAGAAAAAAAATATTTTTTCCAACATGGAGAAGCCTGTGAAAAGACACATGTAGCCATTTGCCTTTCAATCCACCTACCTGGTATTGCCAGATTAATTTTACAAAAACGTTTTAGCTGTCATTACCCCCCTGCTTAAAACTTCAAAGGTCCCCCACTGCCTACAGGATAAAGTCCAACTCTATTGCTTGGCATTTCAGGGCTTCCACAATTTGGCCCTTACCTATCTTCTCATGTGTGAAATTCCACTGTGAAGCTGGCTCATGAACTGAGCTTCTACACCAAATGACACGTCTGGTGCTCTATGCTTTTGTGCTCCAGAAATTTTGTCACATTAAGGGCACCCTTGTTTTCCTTTTTTTTTTTTTTTTGAGATGGATTTTCACTCTTGTTGCCCAGGCTGGGGTGCAATGGCATCATCTTGGCTCACTGCAACCTCTGCCTCCCAGGTTCAAGTGATTCTCCTGTCTCAGCCTGCTGAGTAGCTGGGATTACAGGCACCTATCACCATGCCCAGCTAATTTTGTGTTTTTAATAGAGACAGGGTTTCACCATGTTGGCCAAGCTGGTCTTGAACTCCCGACCTCAGGTGATCCGCCAGCCTCGGCCTCCCAAAGTGCTGGGATTACAGGTGTGAGCCACCGCACCCGGCCAACCTTGTTTTCTTCAGTTCCCCCTTTTAAAAGATGATCCATAAAAGATGCAAAGCCAATTGTCCCTGTGACTTCTCTGGTGGAACACTCAAACGGGTCTTATAAATATATCTTGTCAATTTCACTTCTGGGCCTTTGCTTGAGTCACACCTCTGCCTCGATGACTTCCTTTTTTCCTTGAGTCAAGACTCTTGCTATCATGGAGCCTCTCCTGGTTTATCCAGGCCCTTGTTTAACATGATCTCATTTGAAATTCTTTAGAACTTTTTGTCTGTATCAATTACCATATATAGCCTTAAATTACCACTTATATATTTTTAAAATTATACTTGGGCTTTTTCTAATTATAAAAGTAACAAATGCCAAAAGTAAAAACTTGAAGATGTGCCAGGAGCAATGGGAGAAAATTAATTACTGACAATCTCACGACCAGAGGATCACCACTGCTAATATTTTGTTGTGTATGTACGTACATATTACAGCATATAAACAATAGCATATTGTACCTATGATTTTGTAAACTGCTCCTTTCTGTTAGCAAATTTCTCCTGTCAATAGTATTTAAACACAACTGATTTTAAATGTCTCCATAATATTTCATCATATAAATGTTCCTTTGTGTAATTATTTGATTTTATATTACTATATATTTATATTATTTTTCTATTATAATAATGTTAAAGTAAATATATTTGGGGTAATACTCTAACACTGCTTATCTTTTTGGTACAGAGGAGCTAAGAATATTTGTCAAAAGGTAGACATACCTGGCTCAAAGTCACTTCCTAGCTCTATTCCCTTCGGCAATGATGTAACTTTTCTAAGCTTATGTTTTCTCATCTTTGAAATATTCATTACCTTACTGCCTACATCATAGAATTGTTTGTTGCAAGATAACTACCATGTGGTAAGTTGGTAGTAAGTGTGGGATATTATGATTTTTGTTTTTGCCTCATCTCTCTTCTTCTATGACTATATAATAAATCCCTTAAGGAAAAGGCTTTGTTTCACGGGGTCTGTGCTTGTTGTCCTCAAGTCTGTCCCACTGTATTGTGCATAAGTGGTGGCTAACAAGGATGCCCAGATATCCGCCGAATACTTGCTGTGTAAGAAGTTACCCTTAGCAGCACTCCCATGCAAATTTGAAACTTTTCTGGAGACCCGAAGACTTTAAACTTTTCTCATCCAAATGCTCATTTTTGTTGCTAATCTTAGTTTTCTAATGTTCCAATTTTCCTCTGTATTCTTTACTTTCTGGTTGTTACCATCTGTGTTGATTGGCCCCCCTAGTTATAGATTGTGTTTACATACAGGGTGCTGGGAAGATCTATGCTCCCCTCATGCGATGGTATTTCTGGGGCACTAATGCATGGTGCTGTGAAACGCGTCTTTGGCTGAGCTAGCCAGTTCAAAAGCCAGCTTCACAGCGGAATTTCACACATGCAAATGAACCATTGTGATCTTAGTCATGAAAATTCATGGAATAGTGGCTAGTTCAGTGTGGATGACCTGTCAATTTGGCAGCCAATCAGTTGGTTAAACATCCAAATTACTGGCCAGTTACTCAGTCTAATGCTAGTCTTCCTGCTTGTTACTGGGTTCTATGTAATCCTATTAAAAGCAATGACATTCTCTTTGATTTGTAGCAGCTAATGGTGTAGAAGTACCACGCAGGCACAGGACATGTGTCTGGCACAGTTTTCACTTGGGCATTGTGAAATGGACCACTTGTGTTACTGTTGGATTTATTCTTAAAACTCTGAATATCCTCTGTTGAATAATAGGCAAAGTATCTTAATTTCATGGGTGCCCCCTATTTATTATTTTTATCAATTACAAATGGGAGTTCCTCTAAAGATTGAATCTTTTTTTTTTTGATATGTACTAATTGATTTTGTTGGATCTATAGTTAGCTCCTTGGACTTGCTCGTACTGTCAGGCAGTTCGACAGAAAGCAGTGGAGACTTCTCAGGGCCTGTTAGAACTTGGGATTTGATTGACAGTGACCCATCTACAGTTCAATTTAGACAAAAGATAGCAGTATTGGTAGGCTGGGAAATGTATCTAGAACAGTAATTTCCTAGTCACAGACCTCTTTGAGAATATGATGAAAACTCCAGACTTGGACTCCAGAAAAATGTGCCAAAAATCTAGCATGAAGGTTCTGAGAGTTCCTGCATTTGTTGAAGTCCAGGGATCCAGGGACCCACAAAACCTGTTAAAATTCCTGCACTGAATGTCAGGGTAGGGAGTGGGAATAAAGAGAGACAGAGAAATAGAGGAGGCACCAAGATAGAAGAAGATAGAAGAGCCATGGAAGAGAGTAGACTCGGAAGTAGAGACTGAGAGGCTGAAAGTAGACGTAACTGCAGTTCTTTTAGCCGAACATAATCTCCCAATGCTATGCATAATCAGGTTCTAATAAACACTTTCTTATGTCCAGAATCTTGAGTTATTCTGTCAAATAAAAATCTCCCATATGAAAGACATAACATATCTTTCACCTGAGGATTTTTGACAGTGTTGAGAAAACATACAGTAATAAGCATTTCATTTTAAAGGCAAGCATGAAGATTTTTAAAAGAACAGTATAAGTTAAAGGGTCAGTTGGCTTGTAAATGCAAAAGCTTTTGTGTTTACTGAAGACCATTGACAGAAAAATTGTAGTAAAAATAATACTGATTGGGAAGCATCAGTCATGCTTTTTTTCACAGTTTTTAATATACATTATTATATTTTCACAACAAGCCTTTTTGTTAGGTAGGGCAAAAACTGCCATATGTGTTTTGAACATGAAGAAATTGAGACAAGTATATGGAGACTTGTCTGGAATGATGAATACTCCAGGAAAAAGTGAATTCTGGAAACCAGATTTCCCAGCTCTGATTCTCAGGTGAATCCATATATCCCTGTTAAATATTAACACCCACATAGCCAGTGCATGTTACAAATACAGTGTCTCCTTGTTTCTTACAATGAAATAAAATTGATGAATTGAAACATGTGAATTAAAAATAGTGTTCTTGAAATGGGACAAAATAACAGGATCGTAGAACTTTAGAATATAGGAGACCCTAGACGTGAATCATCTCACCTACTCATGTTAAGGACAAGGACCTGACCCAGAGGGCTTGAGATTTGAACAAGGACCTGGTGAGCGGAGACATATGGAAGAAACACTAACAGTACAATGAAATAAGGACTTGCTCTCAACTCTGCTTTTTTCCCCACCCAGGGGAGAAGCAGGATTTAAAAGCATCTATTCTCTGTTTTATATAATTTAGATGGAATGATTTGATAATAATTTTGAAAAATCAGGTGTGAATCAAATCCAGTTCTCTTCTCAGACTATACCTGGGAACTTTAAAATTCCAAACAGTGTTTTCTCAGAAGTTGTCTCTATAGGATAATGTAAAATTCTTTACATTCTGTTGGCCTGGGAAATTTTACATGGCTAAGAAAATATAGTAGAATAATTGCTCTGCTTCTCAGACTATAGTAGAGATTCCTAGGTTAGGATAGGTAATTCATGTTTCAAGGATGAATATGGTCATATATATCCACACATGCCCATATTCGATTATTCATGATTGTGATACACATACACACACACACACACAGAGACACATATATAGATATGTAATTGTGAGCATTTATAAAAGCATTAGGTCTGCAGGATATTTAAACACTCTTCATTTGTAACTTGTTTTTTAGGGGGAATTATTTAGCTATGCAAGATATCACCATATTCAGTTTTTTTAATATAATAAACATGTCTAGTCAAAGAAGGCATTAATGAAGCAATTCCCCAAATAAAACAGCCCATGATATCTGAGTTGCAGCAGAGAGAGAGTGTGGTCTTTGTAGTTTAATCAAGATCACAAGACTTGTTTTGAGCGTCTGTCATCTTTAATTTTACGGCACTTCATTTCAGAGTAGGACTGCCAGGGTCACATGCAATTAAAACACAGGCAAGATTTGTCTTGTGAAATCTTAACATAAAAAGTAATGTGTTACTCCATTTTAACTTTCCTACTGAACTCTGTGAACTCACTAATTACTTTTCCCCCCTCTTGTCACCTTTTTGATATGACATGTATTTTATAGAGGAGATAGAAATTTGGATTTTTTTAATATCATGCATATGATTGAGGATAACAAAATTAAACCAGAGAAAAAAGGAATGCGTTTTTCAGAAATACATTTTTTAGTAATATCTGAGTACTCCAGCTTCAATTACAAAGAACCTCATAGATCAAATTCTAGGGAATAACTGTTAATCTGCTTAACTAGGGCAGGTAGAAGTGTAATAACGGACCAGAGATTTTACAGAGGCCAGGATCTTGAACCGGAGTTTATTCTCTGGAGTGCGGGCAAAAGCGCTTTTATGTGATTGGCTGAGAAAAGCATTAAAAGCCAGCGCCTATGTGGAGATTTGGAGCACAAGGAGGGTTGTTGCATCATAGTGATCAGTAAATTGCATAGACCCTTATTAACCTTATTGATAAGGAGCTTAGGGAAGACCCAGGCAGGATGCAATATATTCTTCTTTTTGTTCTCCTGTCTGTCTCCGTTTGCAATCCCAGCCACTTTGTATGGAGAGCTTTTATGCAGCACCTCAAAATTCAATGTGAGTAGCTGCGCCTTTAAGTTAGAGCCAGAGAATGGAGCGGGAGCCAGCCCATGCACAGGGGGCTCGGGGCCTATTTAACTGGTGCTAGGGACACCTGGAGAATGTTTGAAAATTTTGTGCTTAAAGAATCTTTTATATTACTCCTCTTTCAATGCAGCTGGGGTCTGTAGGGATCAGGGGATTATTTTTGATACCTGTCGAAAAGAGTTATGTCTACACTGATTTTCCATCCCTCACTACTAATTAACCTTATTGTATACAGGAAACAGTGTATTTAATACCTGCATTCTTTCTGTAATGCCAAGTAAAATGAAATCCAGTGTGAAATCTAGTTAGCGTTTGCCTTTTTGAAGTCATTTTTAAGTTTCCAGTTTTAGTGACTGTGACCTCAGAACTGATAGCTAGGAAAATAGTGAGCTCAAACCAATTTTGGTTTCAATTGTATTCCTCACTCCTTCCAACTTAAAAGCTGCCTTTCACCTGGTCTGGTGCGGAGAATGGAGGAATGGAACATCCCGAGCTGGACCACGTTTCTCTGGAGTCTTCCACGTTGGCCTCTGCCTGTGGTTGTGAGGTTTCCCTTTATGTCCCATAGGCCGGCCCCTACTCCATTAACCTGGTTTCTCTCCTTGGCAGTTGAACACCTGTGTCCCCTTCTTTTCAATCTGGGAGGCTGAAATTTGACAGACACATCATGGCAAAGTTGTGCAGCAGCGATGCAAGTAGATGCTGAAGAAAAGGGAGGAATCTGAGCGCAGGATAAAATGCTCAAGAAAATCCCATTGGTGGAATGTTTGTGAGAGAAAAAAAAGGTAGGGTCTAGCAAGAAAGAGCAGAAATTAAGCTGTGTAAAATGTCACCAAATGATGTGGAAAAATCCACATGTCTTCAAGTATGCTGCACAATATGGACTTAGAACACATTTTGCGAGTGATGTGAGAATGGTTAGCACAATGGTTACGTTCCTGCTCTTAAAATTCCAGTGTGTGTGCGCATGTGTGTGTGCGCATGTGTGTGTGTGCATGTGTGTCAAGTAAACTTGTTAGCGAAAATGGTGCCAGAGGAAAGTGAGGATTTTCAGGCCACTGCCTTGTATTTTCCAGATTTCTTGGCTTTTGAGATTTTCATATGTTGGTCAGAATGCCTATGCCCTATAGCATTTGTCTGACAGTTAAACCACACATCGATAAGTGCAGGGAAGGGTAGTGGAAGATGCTGCTGGGTGTCACAGATGCCTAAGACCCCCTCCTCCTCTCAGCTGACTTGAAGCAGGACATCAGAATTTGCTGTCAGACTTGCATGGGTTAAATTGGTGAATGTTGCCATCTCTCCACTGCTTCTGTGATTTAGTAAGCATTTCTTGGGGACTTGCAGTTCAAGAGAGGTAGCTGAAGGAATGTCTGTTTGGTGGCCCTTGTTTAGGTAGGACTAAGAGTCCACACAAATACCACTGATTTGGCTGCACATAAGACGCTACATTTAACTTGATAGGAAACCTGACGGTGGATCATATTTGCATTTAATATTGCTAGTGTTCTGGGTGTTTGTCTTGGTTCACTGATCTATCAAGTGTGCACAGAGTCCCAAGCACGGGCATGGTGTTGCCACTCTCACTCACTGCTTTCTTAGCGCTCTCTTTATTGAATGAGGAGTGTTGTATAGAATCCTGCTGATGGCTTAAGAGTTTTGTGGACCCTGCATGCTTTGCTTCAAGCATAAAATAGCAAAAATCAGTTGTATAAGTCTATAAGGAGTGTGTGTGTGTGTGTGTGTGTGTGTGTGTGTGTGTGGTGTGTATCCTTCTTCAGGTCTCTGACCAAGACAGCTAGACATTTTCATTTGCACAACAGTACTACAGAAAATTGTCATCTTTTTGTACAAAATGTTCACTGTATTCTCATCATTTAAATGATTCAAGATCACTCTCTGGCAGCATGAGACATGGCGTGTCTTGATGCCTGCCTCTTTTTCAATTGTATTTAAGAGGAAGGCTGCTGGGACCCACTTTTTTCATCTCTCACAGGACCCCTAAAGGGCCAGATTTAAGTTCAATACAATATTAGATAGTAAGATATCATAGATGATAACAAGACACTGACAAATATGATCCAACACAGCATAATACAACATAACATGGAGTCGAAGCTACCCCAACAGGTACCTGTAAAGATGGGTAAAGAGGCTTCTGTTAAAATTAGTACAATGTCTGCAAAACATGTAGGCAAACAAAATGCTACACAAATATTAAAATTATAGAAATAACATGCATGAGATTAACCATCTACTCATAAGAACAGAGGTACTCTGTATTTCTTTGAAAAAATTGTGTAATATCCCCCTTATTCTTTTATGAAAATTCATATGAAAGTAAAACTTTCATCAGGTGTTTTAACAGAATGACCAGGCACCCACACAAGTTAGAAATATCTGGGGATGTTTATGCACTTGCATTTTTTCAGCGTCTTTTCCTAATTAAGTGATCCTATGGTAGAGTGATTAAGGCAGGTGCCTCTGCGCCATATTACTTAGATTCAAATATTGATCTGGCATATACTACTTACATGAACTTGGTAATTTCAGTATTTTTTTTACTCTCAATTTCCTCAAGTATAAGTCAGGGATAATAGTGTCTTCCTCCGTAGAGTTATCAAGATTAAATAAAACAATATATATCAATTGCAGTTCACGGCATATAACAAGTGCTCTATAAATGTTAGCTAATCAAAATTAATCTTCCCAGAACTAATTTCTTGATGGTTCTCTGGGTGGCCAGAGGAGCAATATTGGCTCAAGAAAAAGGAGGGAGAGGTCAGAGCCAGGTATGATAGAAGTGACCTTACAATCATCTGGGGATGATGCTGGTAGCATGCACACTCATTGACTTGGGCATGACTTGGCCAAAATGGTTACTGTCAAATGCCAAATCACCGCCAGAATCTAGAACTAACCTCCATCGCAACCCAGCGAGTAAGTTAGAAACGGGCCTGGTATGGGAGTTCTGCATAACAAGAGATGGTCTTTGCACTTAGCAGTCATAATGAAGAGATGGCAGGTAAAGCCCTGAAGAAGTTTAATAGCATGATGCACCATAATATCAATTTCTCTATCTGCTGCTGCTCTCTGAATTTAGACTTGCATTAACAGTCCTATAGCAATAATCTTCTGTCTGGCAATGGTGCCTATAATTTCTTCCTGCTTCAAATTCCACTCCATAATGTTGCCATGAGAATCTTTACAGCTTTGATAAAGTTACTTCCCCGCTAAAAAAAGACCTTCAGGGTCTCAAAATTGACTAGAGACTTAGGATAACACATCTTAGTATGGCGTTCAGTATTTTTTTTTTTTTTTTTTGAGTCTTGTCCCAACCTTCCTTCTCATTGTTTTCAGAACATAAAGTTATTATTAGTTAATAAACTGGAAATCCATCATCCACATCTTTTAGGGATAACTTGGAATTTCATGGTGTATTACCTGTTTTAATTTCCTTCATATGATTCTATTACATAGCCCTGAAAGGCAAAATAAGACAAGTAGAAAACAGAGACCCAGCTAGAGTAAGTAATTTGCTCAGGGTCAACACAGCAAGTTCTCCTAAGTGCAAAGTATACACGTTTTCTGCTCTTTCCCATTGCTCTGGCTCCTCATCCCCACAATCTGCTCCATGTGCCACCACTTTCTGGGGAGCAGACTTTATGACACCGAGGTCCTTGGGCTGAGTCCACTGAGCTGTGTTTTATTTGGTGCCCTTAAAAATCAGATTTCACATAAGATCCTGAATTTCTGGCTTTTCATGAAACAGCTGAAGGTCTGGCAATGTTGTGCCCACATTCCCACATAAGCAACATCGGCTCCAGCTGAGTAGAAGCCGACCCTTTTGGCCAGGCGCTAAGCTTGACTTTTCCACAGCTGCTGCTTCATACGCCTGCTGCCTGCTCCTCTTGACTTGTTTCTATCACTGCCCAGCCCCACTAGGCATCTGAATTTGCAACCCTTGTTTTAAAGAAAGAGAAAAAAGGAGCCATCTATGTTCTAAAGACAAGATCAAGCGGTGTTGAAAATATAAAATGTGATTATTATATTTCCAGAAAGTCCTCATTTTTTGGTATTAAGATGTAAGTTTCCCGGGAGAGAGTTGATGTTGTTTTGGTTTTATTTCTCATTTTTGACAACAGAGCAGTTTGACCCAGAACCCTTAGCAACAGTCCTTTTTGGATGAAAATCTTTGCAGGGCCTTTTAATTAGGAATTGACAGGGTGATTAACTTATAATTCACAAAAATAAATGTGGAAAGGAGAAGTACAGGTCAATTTCTAGCTGTGTTGAACTGTAAGGACAGCACTATTGGCAAGTGATTGCTTCCTCTTAACAGCTTTTAAAATTGTTCTTAATTGGATCCTTTGTCTTCTAATTGGATAGGGAGAACCATCATATGGCTTTCAATTACTAGTTGTGGCATGGTGATCCTGTCATATGGCCCATGCTAAGAAAGTCAGACTGTCAACATATAAGATGAAATATATACCATCTCCGAGAAGCTTTCTGTGTCAACAAGAAAGAGGGGAAACCTCCGATATCTTGGGTAGGTAAAGGCGTGCTGAAACGGGACATAATAACTAGCTTGATTTTCTAGGGACTTGTGTTTCCATTCTACAGACTAAGTTATAATTTCTTAAAATGTTACATCATCATAATTAGAACTGACCCAAAGAATATAAGATTATAATTTTATTCCACACACAAACACATACATGAGAAAATGCTGGTCTCCTCAAACTAATTTTTCTCCTGACCACTGGTGAATTTAGAGATTCTCTAAGAAACAAAGTTTCTCTATAGCTTTCTGGCTTTACAGCCTCTATGGGATCCCTTTTGCCTACAGGATAAAATCTGAATATGTTATCATGGCTGATATCTGATCTCAACATCTTTCTCTAGCTTCGTATTCCAAAATTGCTAGGCAGGCACTTCACCCTTTATTCACTGAACTTCTCACTTTTCCTTGGAGATGTCAGGTCTTTGATGACTCTGTTCATGCCATTCCTGTTTCCTGGGGTGTCTTCTGCATTTTTCTTTGGTAAATCTTATTCATTGGTCAACATTAGATAGAAAAGGTTACCTTCCCAGTGAAGCCTCATCTAACTCTGTAACAGAGTCAGAGGACAGTTACTGCCCGTAACTGAGTCTTTTGGTATTTGTCAACCACTGAGCATTGTTAATATGTCTGGAATAGCTTCTGTTCTGTTTGCCCATTCATTCAACAACACATTTTGAGCATCTTTAAGTATAGGTGCTGCATCCTGGGTCTACAAGCTTACCAAGATGGCTGAGGCACCTGATCTTGTATTGAACTGTAATTAATTGTTAGGGATAGTCTCCCTCACTGGGCTGAAACTACAGAGGGTAGAAATATTTGTTTTATTTAATATTTGTGTCACCAGTGCCTAGAATTTTGCCTGGTTCAAACTAGGAGATAAGGAAATGCTCACTGGCGTTTCATGACTTCTTGCTGGAGAATATTGACCAGTTATATGAAATCTAACCTTTTAGTCAACCTAGTATACTTATAATCTCAGATTTTAAACATGGAAGACTTGATATGGCCATGGTCACTGTATTTGAGATGTTACGGAATCTAATAACCTTTTGGGTGTAACCCTTTTTATGCCTTTAGTGTGTTAAGTCAGATCCTGTGATGGGCACTTTGGCTCAGCACCTTGGAATGGCCTTTTGCCGGAGAGGAAACACATTCTCTGATGAAATGCCCTTAGCAGGCAGGGACAGGACACAGCTGGGGTTTGAATCAGGCTAAATCCCATCAGATTGGAAATCAAGAAGCTGGTGCTTTTGAAGATTATAAATCTGGAAAGCAGCAGAGACAATGGGCTGTGAGTCCCTGCCCAAAGCAGGTAGTGCCACCTCTCTTTGGCTTTCAGTGCTGGTTCTCTCTGGCCGATGCTTCCAGAATAACTTTAAAGATGGACACGTGTGAAGGGATAAGATTTTAATGCTAGAATGACTAAATCTACTCTCCCTCAATGCTTCAAAAAGGGAAGTAATCAAAGTCTTGGGAAAGACCTAATTGAGAATACGGAATGGCATGGAAATGAGAATGACTTGAAATAGAATGCCAGAAACTCTTGTTTCATGTCTCCATGTTTTTCTGAAAGGCATAATTACAATTTTACATATAAGAATCGCTTAAAGCTGGCAAGTCTGCCAGCCCACTGTTACTGGTGACTTTAGATCATGGAGTTCTGCTTCATGCGACTTTTTTCAGCTTTTCGTATGTGTATACATCACACCGGATGAAACTGCACTTCAGCACTTATTGTGGTGGCTTCTCTGTTCTGGGCTACAAGCCCGCTTACTGGCGCCATTGCTAAAACGAAGACATTCAAGAGGGACAAGGGAGTCCTCTGCTTCCTCAGGCAGCTCCATGGATGTTGGAGCTGCCTGCACATCTGGCTATCTCTTGAGCAGACTCTCCCCGTCTCCTGAATACCCCATCTAGACAGACAGCCTATGCCGCGGAGCTCATTATTGCCCCAAGTGTTTGCTCTGGATCTGTGCTTCACCCGTTTTATTTACATGCTTTATTTTTCATTTTATGAACAAATCGATAACTAGACTTACTCCTTATCACACTGGATTAGTTTTATTTATTCCGTTTGAATTTGATTAAAAAGCTGTCAAACGTAAGTCTACATTTTTATCAGCAGAATACTTTCATAAAACCGGTATGAGATGTGTTCAACTAGAACATGCTTTTCAAAATAAAACAATGTTTGATATATTCTAGACAGTTACCCTTTTGTTTATCCATGACAACTGAAACTAACCATCAAATGCATAAAGCAATCTAAGTCTAGTCAAGTAATCCTTAGGGCATATGAAAAAAAAAGCCTTTAAAAAAATTTCTTTCTAGATGGATTCAATGTAATTCACCAATAAAGCATCCTCAGAAGCATAATAAAAATTCTACATAAAATGACATTGCCAGGGAAAAGGAAGATATACAGTTTGATGAAGATTCAAAATGGATGTTAGCATTAAAAATGAGCAGTCATGCAATTCCTGTATAATATAAAGATCAAAATTGCAGGGCACTAATTTTGCTTCTAATTTATAAGATAGTGTGTTTATGGGACTACATTTGTATTTATAAAAAAATTCAATGGCAAATGCTTTGAACTGTCATTTTTCTTGAGAAAAATTGCCATTCAACATGTTATATTGATAAATTTCACTGTATAGCATTGAAAATAGCTGGACTATATTTATATATACAAAAATGTTCTGGAAGGATGAAATATATCTGTTTTGGTTGTGAACCTGATCTCCTTCGTTCTATTTACAAATTAATAGCTTCTGCCTTCCTACCTCTTTGTGTTCTAACTGTGTCCAAGTAACAGTATGGAGTCATGCTTAAGGCAGCCTGAATCTTGGGAAAGCACATGTGTGCACACGCACCCCCTACTCCCACCCACACTCACTCACATCTCCACATACACAACCACACACCCAATTCCCTGGAGCAGCATTAAGGCCATTTTTTGAATATGTGCTATTCTTTGCATATTATTTAACAGCATGAGGCATGCATGATGTGCTCCTAGAAGTGCTAGAAGGCATAGCACCAAAGGGGTTAATGTAGAACACATATAGGCAAATATTGTCAATTATTTTATTCAAATGTTTGGAACTTAAACGCAAAATCATCATTAAGTTTTCACAGAATGAGGCATCTGTCGCTTGAAAGGCAAAAAATATTTCAGAAATATGTTTACAGAAACGTAAAAATATTAGGCATCGAGACAGATGTGAACGTATTCAGTAGCTCGTCTTGTCTGTCAGTCTTCCTCTGAGCCGAAGATCTTACTGTACTCACTCAGCATGAGCTCAGCTATCTGGTTCTGGTAGACCATGTGGATTGCCATGTTTCCTGTTTCATTTTCAGCTCGCAGAAGGGTGGGTCCAAATACAATCCCCAAGCTTTGCGTGGACATGAGGTTCTTGGAGGCTTTGGCCACTATCCTGTGGGGAGAGAGAGAAAAAAAATAATTTCACTGGAGTTTGAAGTGAAGTTGTGGCTACTTTGGAGTGATTAAAAAAGGTTTCTCATTCAGGAAAAGTAACTGCGTTATAACATTATTTAATCTTCTACCCTACATACTTTACTGTATGGAAGTAGAACCTATGAGTTTTGGGGAAAGGATACATTGCCTTGTCCAACTTTTTACCCCCATAATACCTTGAGCATTGTGGGTACTCAACAAATATTTGTGAAATGAATGAGTAAATATATTAAACAGCAAAAATGACTGTGAAATTAACAAGATTCAGCCTTTAAAATGCTTAGAGACAATTGAGGAAACAGGTGAGAGGCATGCAAAAAAAAAATATGAGACCGAAATGAAATAACCAGAACAATGTCTGCACAATTAGTAGGCTGAAAAAAATTAAGTTTTTCGTGATTACCGTTGAGTAAAGTATTCCTGGCAAATGCTAATTGGAATATGTTTTGTAGAGGAGATAGGCTCTGAGACAGTTTGGTATATGGTAAAATTCTAAGTGTCTCCATTTGGACAGCCAATTTAGCTTAATGCCACAATAAAATGCAGAATCCTGTGGCATTTGCACAGGAAAAGAGCCCCATTGGAATCAAATATGTATTTGCTTGTGGGAGAACCCTATGGAGAGCTGGAATACCAATGAAACTCTAGGATTTGGTTTTATTAATGGTAATGACTTGCCTGTTCCAACACAGGACTCCTAAAAAGAAAAGAAAGCCCCATCCTAGAAACTGATAATTAAAAAAGTAATGCTATTCTGACAGCTGAAGCCTACTTGATTTTATATTAAAATTCAGAAGAGTGGGGTTTTAGTGATAAGGAAATAAGGAAAGCATATGGAAAGACAGAGTGCTAAGAAATATCAAACTCTTCATTCTACTAGATATCCCAACCCAAGGGAAATAAGAGTGTAGAAAATAAAGTGAAGCAAAGGAACACTTTTTTACAAGACAGTGGGGTCTCTGGCTTCAGAGTTCAGTGTGGAACGTTGTCGAGCTGGTTGGACTTTAGAGGCCTCTCTTTGGCCTAAGTGGGCCTACATATCTCTGAATCACAGGTGACAGAAAGACTGGTATTGTAGTAGTCCCTGCTTGTCTTCGAGGGATATTCTCCAGGAACCCCATCCCGCCGCCAGTGGATGCCTGAGGCCTTGGATAGTACCGAACCGGATTGCCATCTATTGGAACATGTTTCTTTTACATCCACAGATGTAATGCCTTTTCCGTCTTAACTCAGCACTCATCATGCACTGTGGCCATAACTTTTGCAGTCTGAGGTGCAACAGCAAAACTAGCACAAATTTATTTTTCCTGCTTGACAATTTCACAGCTGGAAGATTCATTCTTACCATAAATCATAGCAACCTTGGCATACAATTTTTATTCTTTCTTTATTAAGTTGAGACCTTCCACCTTTCCGCTAAAAGGATGCACATAACGGCTTATCTTTGGCATATGTGAATTGCCAGCATCACCTACTCTTGTACGTTGGGGGCCATTGCGAAGTAAAATAAGGAATCCTCAAACACAAGCACTGTGATGCCACAACATTGATCTGATAACTGGGAGGGCTACTGTCTGAATAATGGCACCAGTGCAGACAGTTTGGAGACTCTGGACAAAGGGAGGAGTTACATCCTCGGTGGGAGAACTCATCATGCTACTCAGAATGCTGTACCACTTATTAATTGCATATTTCTGGAATTTTCCTTTTCATACTTTCAGACTGTGGTTGACTTTGGATAACAGAAACCATGGAAAGTGAAACCACAGATAAGGGGGACTGCTGCATTTTTTTTTTTCCCTTCACAAACCTGAATCTCTGAAGAACCACTTTTGTGACTAGGCCATGCTGTCCATTTCTTGAAAGAGATTGAGCAGGGCCAAAGCCACATGTGTACTGCCTGGTACTTGCCCACCACCAAGCAAGCTCATGGCACATACTGTGGCCAGCAAAGCATATTTGACCTAACCAATATTAATAATAATCAACTATTGTTCTAAGCAATTTTATTGTCTCATTTCATCAGAACAATCCCATGAAGTAGCTTCTATTAAGCTTGTTCAACAAATGAGAAGACTGAGGCGCATAGAATGGTGTGACAGCCAGTGTCACACAAGCTGACGTTTAAGCCTAGGCAGTCTGGGTCCAGTACCTGTGGAAGCATCACTGTCAGTGTCTGTAGTGACTCCTGGCCCTAGTAAATGGGCCGGCTTTTCACTTTGCCACCTCCACGTGACTATATGATCCATCATAAGAAGGTCTGAATTTTCGTTTTTCACTCTTAGAATTGTAATGGACAGCCTAGTGATAGTAGATTTTTTGTGGACAAAATGACTCAAATTAGACTGAATATTCAGGATATTCTGCTTCCCACTTTCCCTTTTCTTCTGCTTTAAACAGACAGCATTTGTACCTGTGAGCACTGTTGGCATGGCTACATTTCTGGAAGGGATTCTCATATTTTTAGAGTGTGAGTTATCTGAGACTTCAAATTTAAAGTTTCTTTTGGAATATAAGAAGCTATGCCACTTTGCTATTTCATTTGCCAAAATCCTATCGAGTGAATTAAGCATCCTTCTATCTGTAGAGGGCAAGTGGAATGGACCTTTGCTTCTCTTTAACATGCCCATCTACCTCAGTTTAAGATCTTTCCTGAGCCTCTCCCAGATATGCATATTATAAAAGCCATTAGTAAGATTCACAATACAGGCAATGCAGGTTTTTCCCTTTTGATTTTAAATTAATACCTTTTTATGATGCGAACTCCTCCATTAATTTCACCACACACACACATACACACACACACACACACACACACACATTTTAGAGGCAAATATGGAGATAGATAACATAAATAATTGAGTAAAAGTTGTTTTAATAACTTTACCCATTGGTAGCAAGTGTCTAAATTGATAAGATTTATCTAGCAGAGAACGGGGCTCAGAGGTCATGGGCCATGGAGAAGGTAGAAGCAAAAGCAAGACTGTATTGAAGGTACAAAGGTGAATGGGGCATCATGGCCAACAGGGTAGTAGAAGAACATTAGGACTTGGACTCCAGGAAATCTGAAAGGGCAAAAGGATGATGTAAAAATTGACAGGATTGAAGATACAGTTACCTATTTAATTTTGGCTATAATTTTAGTTGGTGCAGAGACAGTGAGATTAAGGTATCTGGGAGCCAAAACTGAGACCCACACAGGTGAGGCTAAAAATCAAGGGAGATGCAAGAGCTCATTAGTGGAGGGACAGTCTGAGGTTATGGGATTGGAAACTGGAAGGAGTCTATAGCTTTGGAGGAGCTTGGGTGGGTGGAGGTGTAACTCAGCTCTCAAGGGGGACTCAGGCCTTGAAGGGAGAGCAAGAAAACTGAAATGGGGCTAGACTATTTACTATTTATGCAGCATTCTTTGTATTTTCCCTGCTCAGCAAAAGACCCGGTCTTAGAAACCAGAGCAGGGCCAAATGTGGGGGAGTGAACCAAGGAAGTTTGAAATGGGAAAGAGATTATGTAAAAGTAGAGGATTGAAGATATAGTTATAGAAGGAAGAGTTGGAGGCTAGAGCTGCGTGTCTGAGTACCTCCTTGGGGAAAGCCATGTGCCTGCATGTCTGAGTGTCCCTTGGGAGAAGGCTTCTCTAAGCCACTGGGCCATCGTGGGGGACTCCCGTAATGAATTTCTGTGTATGCATATTACCTAAATTTCCTGTGGAAAAATGTTCATTTTGTGCTTTGATGCATGTGTAAATATAAAATATTCATTCTGCCTCAAACCTCTATCCTTTATGTCCATTTCCCTGCACGTTTTCCATTTGCTTTTAATAAAACTTTAACTTATGCATGTTTTAAATAATCTCGTTTAAGTAAATTTAAAAAATAACACAGAGTTTTGTATTCCTGTTATATTTGCATTATTGCAGGTTAAATTTTTTCAGCAGCTTGAAATTTTTTTCCTGAGTTAGGAAAATCAAGTTACTTGTAGTAACTAAAAAAAATTAAGAGTCATTAAGAAAGAAAGTTAGATATAGTATTATATAGAACATAGGCTATTTTGCTTATCCACTATTTCAAAATATGTATGTATGTATATATATGTAATCTATATAAATATATACATGAAATCTATATGTATATAAATATATACATATACACGTATATATATTTATATACATACACATACATATATATATATATGCAATTTATTTTCCAAATATCAACCAAACAGTAGTTCATGTGTTAAGAAATCACTGTCTTTAGGTTAGAAAAGGTGAAGGTAAAGATCAATTTGGGGTAGAAGTCACTAAATACTGAACTATGTAATTCATGCTGACTGACTAATACATTCTCATATTAAAGTTTAAATTATGTGGGGATAGACATTTCCAGCAAAGAAGGCCCCCAAACTGGGGATGTCTGGGAAAATGTATTGATGCTGTTATAAATGTCATGATTCAAATGGAAGCTTACGTATTCCCTACCATGCTGGACTCCTAAATAGTTAAGTGGTTGATTTAGGATCACAGAGGGAATCAACCACCATTTCAAATATATAGTTAGAATACTATCCTGCAAAATTATATTATTATATATCTCTGTTTTTGCATCCAATTATTATCTCTCTCTTTTTTTTTAACCTCATGTCAATAGAAACCATAATATCACTCCTACTGTGGGGACCAGCTAGGGATTATTTCTGAAGTTTCAACTAGTAAAACATAGGTAGAAAAGAAATATAAGCTGCTGGAAGAAATAAAAGGCTTGCATGGGATAATATAATTCAATTTAGTATCTTAGATGGAAAACTCTCAAAAACAGTCAGGTGTACTTCAAGTAGCTTGAGCTTTGTTGAGTTGTATCGTTGGAGGGGTGGATCTGATCCAGAAACCATATACATTTTTACCATGGTTTTGGAATCATCTTTCAATAAAGTGAGTTCTGTAAAACACCATTTCTCTGATATGCTTCACAGAAATGGCATTCCAAAATAAAAGTTTTGGAGAAAATTGAGGGCCACTTTTTCTTCTTGGATATTCACAATGCACAAAAGCATAACAAAGGCTCTGAAAAGTTCTGTAGAAAAAAAAAAAATCCTTGCCCATCTTTAACTTGTGTCCTCCCTAAATTACTTGAATCTTGTACATAGATTCTCTTTTTTGTGTAACACTGAAGAGTGTATATGAAGAAATGCTGCACTCGTGTGTTTTGCTATGTCTGAAAATGTCAGGAATTTTATCCTCCTATGCCACCCTGGCTTCCCAGCTCTGTAGCAGTTAACTCAGAAAGAAGTCAGATTCTGGTCATTCTGGCTAGTTCCACCCCTCTGGTAAGGCTTAGGTTTCATTAGGCCCTTAAACTCCATGACTGTTGTAAATTTTGAGCTACCATTTAACCTGTTTTTAGCAAAGAAATCAAAGAAACTCCCCTTTTATGACAAAACAAAGGCCAAAAGGCAAAAGAACTAATCTGAATGAGAAAGGTAAGGAAAAGACGTGGCTGAGACATGAACACGATAGTGGGCAAGAAGGCCCACAAATATTTAAACCTTATGTCAATATTTGGGAATTCCTCTTGATGTATGTTGACTCATCATTAATTCACTCCCAAGAAATCATAGCAAAGATACCTGATTCTAAGCCACATGAAGAGCTCAAAGTTTGGTGCCTCTGAATGCTTAACTAACAGAAAAAAAGGCCCCAAACTGCAATTCTTGAAAAAGGCTATTTATTTATACTGCTTAGTTTTAAATAGCCTGACAAAAATACGATTTTATGAATTTGTTCACGAAATAGCACTTTGTATGTATTCCTAGTAAAAGCGTTTCTTATACCACTAAGTAAAATTCGAGTTTATAAAATCTTAGAATGAGTAAGAATTCATTTTTCTAGCAAGAGCTGAAAAGTGATACACAGTTTACAGCATTAAAAAAAGGAAATGTGAGTGCTACCTTTTGTCAGGTCCAAATGGGAAGAACAATGATCCATCAATTTAAGCTTATTTTAGGAACAATTTATAATCCAGTGCTACAGATGTTGGACCCCCGGAAAAGAAATCCTCTCAAAAAAGCCTTATGCTGGGTAAGTTTTTCCTAAAATGAGCTGAATTGCTAATTCAAAGAAATTTCTTAGTCGCTTAAAATCACAGCTAAATGACTCGAACTGAAAGAAAACTTTAATATACAACTAAAAATTAATGCTGAATTAAGAAGACCAAAGCCTTTAATAATAGTTCAGCTCCAAACAGATTGATGGATGTGAACTTTCTTTTAAGTTTGTGCTTTGCTGTTACTATAGTGACTTGCAACGTGTGTTGAAAGCCACATAATTGCCTGGAGGACAACTCTCAAGTTACGAAGGTGTATTAGAAATGTTCCCCTCTCTATCTGTGGAATGCCATGATTTTCCAACACACATAACTTCAGGATAGTTTTACGGAATAAGGAGAGTGTGGTGGTAAATGTATTCCTGCCATCAGGTCACACCTGGCTTGCAAAATATAGCTCAGCCACTGCATGTGAAATGTTAATTGTGACTTTGACCACTTAACTAAAGAGAGGCAGAGGCTGTTAAAAATAGAATAAATTTTCAATATGCTCAACTTATGTTTCCTATGTGCTATAACTATTTTGGGGGGGATCCATGCTAACCATATGCTTGCCTACCCTCAATTTGCACAAACTGTACTGCTATCTACACTGGCCTTTTTATAAGATTGAGGACTTAGCAGAAATTCCACCTTCTTCTTTAAAGTTATAGTTGTATGCCAGAAACATTCTCAAGTATTGGAAAAGCAGGAGAGCATTCACAAGTGTTTTTGCGTTTAACATTAGTGTGTTTCAAGGTGGTCACTCAAAGATAACTCAGCCATTTTTTATATGCCAGTTTATGTATCCACTGGCTTAAACAAATGGAAAAGTCTTCAATTTTATATCTAAACATCATGTCATTCTTATTTTCCAAAATAACTATCATCCTAAATAGGAATTATTGCTATATTCTGATTTTTTGGTTTTGAATAAAAGCAAAAAATTAGCTTTAAAGTTAGATGTATGTAATTCTCAAGTACATTATAGCAAAGCAGAGTTATATGGCAGTTGAATATTGATAGCTAACATGGCCAGATTATTTGCATTTATTGAACCTCTCTGCATGAATTTCAATGCAGAAGATTGAAACATTTTCAATTATTCACTTGTTTCATATTTTTATTGATTGGGCATTATAATGATATTCTAAAGTATCTCTAAAGCAATATTTAGAATATTTAATAAGATGTGAGAACTAAAAAGTAAAAAAATGAATGGCCCACAGGCTTCAATTAATAATTTATTTCTAATTGGAATATGTGTTCTGTAAGGTGATAACAACCACAGATAAAATGGAATATCAGAACCAAAACCCTGACATGGTAGATAATACCAAAAAGAAACATTTACAGTAGTTACTGTTTGTTACTATTAATACCTTCTATGTGCTAATCACTGTGCTTCAAATATATCACACATTTTAAAGACAGATTTTAAAATCAGCTTTAATTTCTTTTTTTGATGATAAATGCATTCTATTAGAGAAAATTTGAAAAGTTTAGAAGATTATAATAAGCACTGGTAACTCGATGTAACCATTTATTAGTTCATAAAAATCTATTGCATACTCACTATGTGTTTGACACTATTCTGGATATTAGGGATAGTGCAATGAGTAAAACAGACAAAATCCCTGCTCAGATGAAGCTTACAATCTAGTGGGGAAAACAGACAACAAGCCATACACTAAGCAATATATAAGGTGACTTCAGGCCCTGAAGTACTTCAAGAAAAGCTAAGAAAAAGAGAAGTAATCGTTCTTCCACCAACCCTAGGGAACTTTAAAAAAACCCTGATGGCCTGGAATCCATTCCCAGAGATTCTCTTTTATTTAATATTGGGCAAGGCCAGGCTGCCTTCATTTTTGAATAGCCCCCAGGTAATACTAATGAGCAGAGAGTGGTAAGAAGTGCTACGTGTATTAGACGGGGTGCTCAGGGAAGCCCTCTCTAAGGAAGGGAGATTTGAGCGGAGTCCTGTTGAGGTGCACATGTCGGGGGAACGAGTGTTCTGGGCAGGGAATGGTAGGTACAATACCCTGGTGGTGAGGAATGCAGAGCATAGTCTGGCTGGAGGCCAGGGAGCAAAGGGAAAGAGGTAGGAAATGCTGTGGAGGGACTTGGGGGTCATGGTAAAAATCTGGGACTTATTTCTAAGGGTGATGGAAATCATTTCTTGGGGTTCGAGCAGGAGAATGATACTGTTAGCATTTAGAGATGATAGAAATGTTTATATAATGTATCTACATACAACTTTGAGAAAATGCACTTTATATAATTCTGTATCTGGCATTTTTCACTTCTAACAGGAATAATTCCTATGACTTATATATGTAATGTATATCACTTCATCATTACCTTATATGGAAGAGAATGAATTGTGCCCTATGCTTTCGTAGTGTAAGTGAGATAAACAAATAAAACCTTCCCATGTACTCTTCCTCCACATTTTGGAGTATTTATTTAGGCAGTGGTTCCCATTCAGGAGCAATATTGTGCCCTGTCCCAAGCCCCATCCTTCCACCTATGAGAGATTTGGCAATATCTGGAGACAGTTTTGATTGTCATGAGCAGGTGGGGTGGGAAATTGCTACTGGTGCCTAATGGGTAGAGGCAAAGGATGCTGCTAAACGTTTTGTAATGCACAGGCAGCTCTGATGACAAAGAATTATCTAGCCCCAAATGGCAATAATGCTGCAGATGAAGACCCCTGCCTTAGTGTAAAATAATAGAAATGTAACAACGCAATCAGTGGTTCTCAAACTTCACCCTTCACGAAGATAATTTGGAAGGTATTAAAAGGCAGGTTGCTGGGCTCCACCTCCAGATTTCTGATTCAGCAAGTCTGGGGAGAGGCTTGATAAACGGCATTCCTGTCAAGTTCCCAAGTGGTAACAGTACTGCTGGTCTGGTTGGGAACCACATCTTGAGAACCAGCACCAGATTATCAAGTTATGGCTCTTTTTTCCTTAAAACATAACATGTTGGAGGGCGTATTAGTCCAGTTAGCAGTATTATAATTTGGTATTATTCTTTTTAAAAATAACTTCCATACATGAAAAATAGTCTGTCATTCTTTGAACTTAGGATTCTTTGAATTTAGGAATTGGGGAAGAAGTTAATAAAGCAAACAAGCAGCCATGTGTGTTTTCTCTCCTGTGAATATCTCCTGCCCTCTTTCCTATTTAGTGTATACTTTTATGTTTGTTTGTTTAACCCATTTTATTTTGTACAGCAAAACTAATACATGGTCTTTTGGAAAAAAAAAAAAGTACTAATCAGAAGTATTGAAAAGTAAAAAGTAAAAACCTCCCGTTTCCTAGTCAAATTCCTTCATAACTATAATTAACAGATGGGTGTTCCTTCTGGATGTTTTTCTACTCATCTATCCATCTACCTATCTTTTTATATATATATAGATATACACACAATTATATATAAATATATAATTTTTTTCCTTTTTAAAAAAGATGAAATAAAAAATACATAATGTGCTATAATTTGCTTTCCCCCCCTTAACTATATATCACGGGCATGTTTCCAAGTCAGTACATATAAAAATACCTCATTCTTTAAAAAAAAGTTGTTACATTTCATAGTATGGAAATACCTTAATTTATCTAACCATTTCTCTGCTGGTAGGTTTTTAGGTTGCTTCTTCTAATTCTTTGCTATTACAAACAATGCTACAATAAAATCCTTGCATATGTAGATTTCTAAGTTTATGTCTTAAGAGTAACTTTTCATTACTTTTGTGGCACATACATTCTCCCAATTCTTGTGTTTCTTAATTTTATTTACTTAAGTTCTTATGTAGTCATATGTAGTACTATTTCTTTTGGATTTTATCTTTGTTTTTATTATTATAAAATCCATCCACTTAAAGAGATCAGATAACTATTATCAAAGTCTTGTTTTTAAAAATGATTTTAGTTTTTAAAAGCATATCATCTAATTCATTGTAAATATTTTTGTTGTGGGAAATTTGATGGTACTCTAAATTTACTTTTTTTCTGGAAACCAGCTAATTTTCCCTATGACATTTGTTGAATAAACCCCCACTTTCCATTGATTTGTGATACTGCTTTTTTTTTTTTTTAATACTTTAGGTTTTAGGGTACATGTGCACAATGTGCAGGTTTGTTACATATGTATCATGCGGTGTTTGGTTTTTTGTCCTTGCGATAGTTTACTGAGAATGATGTTTTCCAGTTTCATCCATGTCCCTTTTGTGCAGATTGCCTGCAGTCAGCCACACACCCTGGTATACGGTACTGTGCTGATTATCTCTACGTATGTATGTATATATATATGTGTATATATATATATATATATATATATTTTTTTTTTTTTTTTCTTTTTGAGACAGAGTCTCACTCTGTCACCCAGGCTGGAATGCAGTGGCATTGTCTCGGCTCACTGAAACCTCCACCTCCCAAGTTGAAGCGATTCTCATGCCTCAGCCTCCCAAGTAGCTGGGAATACAGTCACGCGTTACCATGCCTGGCTAATTTTTTGTATTTTTAGTAGAGATGGGGTTTCCCCATATTGGCCAGGCTGGTCTCAAACTCCTGACCTAAAGTGATCCGCCCGTCTCAGCCTCCCACAGTGCCGGGATTACAGGCATGAGCCACTATGCCCGGCCTCTTGTGTGTATTTTGATTCAGTACTCTGCTGTTTAAATCACTGTAACTTTACTGTGTATTGGGATATTTCTCTTCCCCTTTTTTTTTCTTTTGTTCAGAAGTAAGAGAAAATTTTCAGGTGAACTTTTTCAGATGAACAAAATGACCCTGAGAAAGACTGAAAATTTGATCCAAGCCACACAGGCAGTAAGTGGCAGAACCTAGATTAAGATGCAGATCTTTATTACTCTGTGATATAAACGTATTTTCTGCAAGTAGCTAAGATCTAAGAATTTTGAGTTTGACATCAAGAGACTTCTTAATGGAGAGGCCTGAGACCTGAGGAAGACTTGGGAAAAAAGTGAGTCAGAGTCAACAAGAAGTCTTGGGTGACATATTTTGATTTTTTAATCACCTAATTCACATCCAAGGATATATCTGCACAGATAAGAAGGGTGTTCAGATGGAAGAAAAGCCAAATTAACATGTATTACCTTTTTTTCCCATATTCACACAGATTTAAAAACTTCTGAAAGCATTCACATCTCATTGTAAATGGAAATGCACTATTAGCAAAATGATTGAGTATTTCAGTTATTGGTTTTTTTAGGTGTTTTTCCTCATGCTTTTAAAATGGTTTTAGCCATTTGCATTTAACTGTCTCAGCAGTAAAAGAATTCTTAATTTTTATTCCCTGAGCTCTGCTGATATACCAATAACCACTGATAATATCAACTTCCTGGGAAGGCATCGCTCTGCATTCAGGAGAGAAAGGCTAGCAAATATATTATGTTGGGAGTACTTTTAGAAATAAAAAAATTATAAGACTGTCATTATTTTCTACCTGAATTTGTCCAATATAGCTATTTAAAAACTAGTATGTGCTAGTGATATTTTAGACAGAACTTTGAGTGTTGTGCATGGATCAGCATTAATTAAGCCAAGCAGAATAATGCACCTAATTATAAGTTATTAGTGGAGTATATAGTACTTAAATATTTGCCTTGTGATGTTACATAAACGTAAAAGGAATATTTTCAGTATGCAGAGTATTCCTCAACTTCTCTTTTGTTTTTCCTTTTTATATAGGTGAAGAGAAGAGCCGCTTTACTTTTCATTAAGGGCACCTACATACAATCTTTAGCAGTTTTCTTGAAAATTGTCTCCTTGTTTAAAAGATTGAAAAATAGTCAAAGGAGAATCAGTTGCAATTTGGGTATCGTCATTCAATTTGTATGTGCTTAGTTTTACTTTCTGAGGAAAAATAGGGTTTTTTTTTTTTCTTTTTTTTTTGAGACGGAGCCTCACTCTGTTACCCAGGCTGGAGTGCAGTGGCAAGATCTCGGCTCACTGCAACCTCCGCCTCCCGGGTTCAAGTAATTCTCCTGCCTCGGCCTCCCGAGTAGCTGGGATTACAGGCACCCGCTACAACACCCAGCTAATTTTTGTATTTTTAGACAGGGTTTCACCATGTTGGTCAGGCTGATCTCAAACTCCCTACCTCAGGTAATCCGCCCGGCCCCCCAAAGTGCTGGGATTACAGGTGTGAGCTACCACACCTGGCCAGTTTTAGACCCTTTCTTGCAGTGACTTTAAGAGGGACGCAGTAAAACTAGTGAGCACCAAGGTGAATGTGCCCAGAGAGTGGCTTCTAAATGGAAGAGCACAGGAACTGAAGGTGTTTGGTTAGCAGGGGGGAAAGAATATTTAGGGAAGTCATGATGACTCAAAGCAAAAAGCCATGACATGAAAGAAAGAATAAACTTTCCTCTTGTAATCCAGTTACTGGAATTGGCCCAGAGATGGATTTTACCTTTGTATGAAGAATTAGTGTTGTAAAAATAGAAAAGACTGCTTCAAAACAGTAATGCATTTACATATATTATAGAAAATTTAGAAAATGCAGATAAAGATAAAATAAGAATCCCTCATAATTCTACTACTTAGATATTACCACTATTGATATTTGTATAGATTCCCTCCCCCTGCCCCCCCCATATACACTGGCAAAGCATTGGGAGCACCTATTAAAGATATTAAATATTTTATACCAAAAAAAGGCTCTGAGTTCCCCATCAAGAGAAGTATTCAGGCAGGATGTTTGAGATTCCTGTATTGGCTGGAAGGTTGAACAATCTTTGAAGTGTGGTTTGGGCTGCCGGATTAATGATGAAAGAATGAGCATTCTGGGAAAGTCAAAGTGTCATCTGGGGATAAGATGAGATAGTAGATAATGACTGAGGCTTCTTCTCTACCCTTCCTTGTACATTGGGTCTTTCCCCAAGGTTCAGTCAGCAACACTGTGCCCTCAGTTCAGGGGTGACGCAGAAAAGCAGAAGTGCTTTTAATTTTTGCAAGGCAAGGCATTTGAGTTGCAAAGGACTGTGTTTTTGAGTTTCAAAAGCCTAAGTGCCAAAGGCGTCAGAGCTGCAGCCAAAATACGGATGGCCTGATCAGTAGATTGGAAGGTAGATAAAGAGCCAGGCTACTTTGCTGCCAGACTAGAGAAATATTTTCCGGACTTGGGGAGGAGGGAGGGTCAAGGAAAGGTGAGACTTTGATGAGATCCCATGTAAGTGGCCCAGGCCCTGGTCCTTCCTAATCCCGTTCCCTGGGAGTGCAGGCTGTTAGAAGGCTTGAGGATCCTGAGAATCAGACAGATCTGTATTCTTCTCTTTGGGGAAGACCTAGTAGTATGGCAGGATTCCAGAGCTGCCTACACCTAGTATATTAGGAGCAGTTAAGTAGAAATTGCTGCCTTGTATATCTAGGCAGGGTGGCCAAAGATAGCTCACAGAGTACTCTGTGAAGAGTGACTGAGATCCAGGCCTGGGATTGGAAGTTGGGGATGATGACTGCAAATGAAAAGGGAATGAAGACCAGCCTGCAGAGGTGGGAAAAGCTAGACACTTTCTGTGCTGCTAATCTGCTTTATTATCTTTCTCCAGCAGAATATAAATGCCTTAAGCACAAGGACTTGATCTGTTTTTGCTTAGTGCTGTATCCGTAGACTAAGATTAGCATTTGGCTCATGGTATTAAGTACTCAACAAGTATTTGTTGAAATGCTGTATTAATGGATATCCTTTCTGCCCCTCCACCAAATGCTTCGGCTCTACATAGCCCTCCAGAACTAATAACATCATCAGAAAAAATCTGGAAGACAGTCTTAACTGACCAAATTCAAGTCATTTAGAAGAATAGGGCCTTGGAAGATAAATTAATTTTAATGTTGGCACAATAATTACATTTCTTGCACACCTAAATTTCACCCTGATGGTGAATTTGGACATTAGATCTGTGGAGGAGACTAGCTGGTGTAATGTATGAGAGGACAAGGAGATGAAGGCAAAAATAAAAAGCGCAACTATTTGAGAACTTACGGGCCTGTAATTGTTCAGTGTGTCTTTCCTTCCCATATACTATCTGACAATGAATTTCCAACATGTACCTAATTTGAACAAAACTGGTGAGAGGAATTTAGAATAGAGAGTCATTTTTATCTGTTTTATACTATGGTTGGATTGAAGCTAAAGATAATGATGCCATTTTTTTTGGCCATCTAAAATTTGACCATATAATTTTATTTTCGGTAAAATGCTCGATGCATCTGCAGAAATATAAACCCTTTCAAAATGTATATGATACTTTGCTCAAAGATAGAAAATAATTTATTTTGCATTTACACATATAAATTTATCATCTGTACTACGGTGAAGGAATGAATTGTGCCAGTTTCTGCATATGTCCCTGTAAATACGGATGCTAGGCTAACTCATGATTCTATCGTCCGGTACGTAGAACTGTGATCACCTGTTCTAAGAATTTCTACATGAAATGCCTCATCTTTTAGGGACCAGTATCAAGCATTATATTAAGCTTTGTAACAGAGGGCTCTTAGTCTGTTAAGGGGCCATTCGTACATTTGTCAATTTGATAATTATGGTGGCTGCTTTGGTTGCAGAGATGGGCCACTTAGATCTTCCTTCAAGGAAGGACTCCCTGCATAGTTTAAGGGGTAGCTGATGGCTGCCAGCTGTCTTCTTCTTCAGGGTTTGCCTCAATTGCAATAAGCTTCCTTGCTCAATGACACTGACTGATCTGTCAACATATATTTTATGTATGTATGTATTTAAGAGACAAGAGCTTGCTCTGTCACCCAGGCTAGAGTGCAGTGGCACAATCATAGCTCATTGTAACCTCTAACTCCTGGGGTCAAGCAATCTTCCCGCCTCGACCTGCTGAGTAGCTGTGACTACAGGTGTACGCCACCATGCCCGACTAATTTAAAAAAATTTTTTGTTTTGTAGAGATGGGGTCTCACTATGTTTCCCAGGCTGGTCTCAAACTCCTGGCCTCAGGTGATCTTCCTGCCTCAGCCTCCTGAAGTGCTGGGATTACAGGTGTGAGCCACTGCTCTGGCCCCTACTCAGTCAGTCGGTATAAAGGCTGGACTATTTCTGCCCACTGTGGGACAACTTTCACAGGCTCTATGTGCCCCAGAGCTTCCTGTGGGTCTGGCTGAAGCTTTCTTGGGTCTGCACCTCAGTTCAGCTTATTCCTCTGCCCAATCCTGTTGCCACCTCCTTCCTTCCACAGGGGCTAACCTTTAACAATGCCCTGGATGCCAAACTCTGTTTCAGGGGCTCCTTCTGGAGAACTGAACCCATGATTATTAGTTCTATGAGTGGTCCCAGAAAACCAGCAATAAGATGGAGATTTGGAGCTGGGTCACTCGCAACCTGGACTGGCAATGAGGAGTCCATTGGTGGTGGCAGGTGGAATGCAGGTGGGTCCTGGCACAAGGTGGCAGCCCAATTGTGAAAACTCACCCTGGTGGTGAATTAGGACATTAGATCTGTGGAGGAGACTAGCTGGTGTTAAAGTATGAGGCATTTAGAAATAATGGTGTGAGGTTGTGGATAGTAACTCCAAGGTCAATGAAATTGAAGAGCTGTTGCTAAGCATCATTGATATTCTACAGAAAAGTTGTACGTGATTATAGGGGCCTTTACTCTGTAAATGAGGGTTGACTATAGGAGAGTCCATTACAGAACTAGGCTCACTGATTGTAATGGGGATGCTGAGACACTGGTAATAGAGGCCAGCTGGTGGGGCTTAATTACTAGAAGCCAGGTAGATGCAATTTTAATAACAAGTGGCAGGGCTGAGGGGCAGCCAAGGGGGCCCGACTCACAGAATTATGAGATGGTCGCTAGGACATAGCATCCTCTGGAACAAAATAGGCAGGAAGGATGCTATTCTCTGTATATCATTGTATTTGAATGATATATCAAATCACTGTCTTCTAAGCTACTGTTGCTTTCTGGCCACGTGGGTCCGGGCACCAGCAGTCAAGGCAAAGAGTCACCATCTAGGCAGGTATAATTAACTGTGATCAAAGGGAGGAGGCAAGGTTGCTGTTACACCAGGGGGACAGGGTGGCACCCAGATGATCCACATAGGGCTTCCAAGTTCTCTGTTGCCCAGTTGTGATGGGTCATTAACAGGGCAGACATTCTTGTCTGAGAAGACATGGTACACAGGAGCTTGGATCTCTCATGGATGAGGGTCTGGGACGTTACATTAGGGCAGCCACCATGACCAGCAGAGGCCATTGTTGAGGATGAGGGAAGTCTCCAATAGAGAGTGGAGGATGGAGACAATGAGCTGGGCTCAGGTCCAGCTGTAGCTGCAGAGCTTGTAGTTCATTCTTCTGAAGCTTCCGCTTCAAAGATCTCCTCTCTCCCTGAGAGTCCTGGGGGAGCTGCTTCCCAAATGAACATGAAGAACACACTCCGAGCACCACAAAGGGTGGACTGTGCTGGACACTCGATGTGCTACCCAGATCTCTCTTTGAGGAAAGAGTTGTTGCCCAGTTTCCAAGTGTCAAGTCTGCAGGCAGCTTCAGCTGTCAGCCCCTGCAGGGTTTGCCTCAGCTGAAGAGAGCCACCTCACCCCAGGGGACTCTTGGAGACAGCCCATGGCCAATGACTGATCGCAGTGAGTGCATCAAGGCCAAGCCATCTTCATCCTCCCGGAGACAACTGTGATGGGCCCTGGATGCCCCAGAGCTTCTGTGGGTAGCCAGGCTTTGTCGGGCCCCAATGTCATAGTTTGATTTCTCTTTCTACCCCATGCTGCTCCATCTTTACTTCTGTTGGTGTTAATAGGTAACTGGTGCTATGTTAAATCTAACCTGTGACAGCAGCCATGAGCTCTGGGGAGTCAGAGAAGTTCCAATAGAAATAGAGCTGGTTCATGAAAGGGAAGACCTGAAATCTAATGTGGAGCCTAGATCTGAAGAGCCTTGTGTTCACGCATCATTTCCCTCCCCGTTTGAATTCATGCTTAATTATCAGCAAAACTGAGATAAAATCATCATGCGCTATCTGTGCAGTACTTGATATTTTCCGAACTTGTTCTGATCATTCTAGGGCAGAAATTCTCTATCCAGACTGCATATTAATATCATCTGTGGAACATTCAAAACCATATTAACCTCTGGGACCCATTCACATAGAATCTGTTGCAAATGGCTTGCAGTTAGGCCTGGGTGGGTACATTTTAAAAGCTCTGCATGTGATTCTCTTCTACCTGGAGAGGGAAAGAAACATTGCTCTTGATCTGGAAGCTCAAAATCTTAAGTGCTAGTTCTATAGGTACTGACTGTGTGATCTTAGATGGGCCCTAGCAGTTCTCTGAGCCTCAGATTCTTCATTTAGAAAGTGAAGTTAATGGCAAAACTGATTTCATAGGTTGTTTTGAAGATTAAATTCAAAAATGTATGTGAAAACCCTTTGCAAACTAGAGAAACATTTTTTTTTTTTTTTCTTGAGACTGATTTACGTTCTTGCGGCCTATGCTGGAGTGCAATGGCGCTGTCCCAGCTCACTGCAACCTCTGCCTCCCTGGTTCAAGCAGTTCTCCTGCCTCAGCCCCCTGAGTGGCTGGGATTATAGGCATATGCCATCATGCCCCACTAATTCTTTGGATTTTTAGTAGAGATGGGGTTTCACCATGTTGGCCAGGCTGGTCTCGAACTCCTGACCTCAGGTGATCTTCCCACCTCGGCCTCCCAAAGTGCTGGGATTATAGGTGTGAGCCACCACGCCCAGCCAGAAACATTAATTTTTATTGTATGTGATTACATTTCTGTCAATTGTTGTTTTATAAACAAGGAAAGGGAGATTAGAACTCACTGGTTTTCCACTCTGGCTCAGGCTTTTAATAAAGGAAAGGAATTGCACAGAGATTCTGATTTGGTAGTTCAGGGGTGAGACCCGGGACTCAGAGTTTCTAAAAAGCTTCACAGATGAGCCTGGTGTGCAGCCAGGGTTAGGGACTTCTTGGTTAATGATCTGTCCAAAGGTTACACAGTGCTAATAAAGTCAAAGAACAGGGACTCAACTCTAGCCCTTTCCATGCCTCTCTAGAGTTTTATCTACTATTATCCATGCTGAGTGCATTTTCGTGTACATACTTATTGTAACATTGTATGTTAATCATAAAATATAATAATAGAGATAAAAGGGATTTTGAATTTAAAACATACAAATATAATGTGTTACGATTATTAAATGTTAAAATAATTAACTCCTATCCCATTAGCGCTAAATCATATGATTTGTGTGCTTTTAGTAAGGGGTGAAACTCTGTAGGTAACACAAGCTATTTTTAAGATTATATGAACCAAGCATAAATTAAACAATGTGACACCAAGGCTGAAATAATGTACGCAAGTACTAAATGAAACGTTTAAAGGAATTCAAAATAGAGTAATGAACTGTTACCTACTGTTCCCCTATCTTGAACATGCTGACTTAATGTGGCATCATGAAGGAAGAGAATGGAATAGAGAGAGAGAAGGATGCACAGAGAAATGAAGATCGTTTTCGTGTGATCATGACCAGGACATTCATATTTCTCATATAGCCTGGAAACAATTTCATACTCATTGGAAGATGTGACCTTTAAATGTTCCTTACTTGCAAAAAGACAAATATTCTCGGAGCCCGGTGTTAGCTGGTGGACTCGTCTGTCCTGCCTGCCCTTCGATTGGAGGCCACTGCAGGGAGAATGCAGACTGGAGTGGAGCAAGTGTGGTACTTATTTTTTACATTTCCAGACTTTAGGGTACGCTCACTTTGACAGCGCCCTGATTTCTTTAACACAGCAAATCTTGAATCAGTGTAGATATGTTACAATGTGATTTTTTACAGTGAATTGACCTGAGTTGAGTACTTGAGTTGTAATGTGTATTTTTTTCCCCCTCTCAAAAGCTGACTTGTAGGGGAAAAAAAAAATCAGATATTCGATGATATACTTTGCCTTAGTGACAAGATGTTTTGGGGGAAATCATCCAAGCTTGAAATAAAATCTTTATTGAAAGTAATTCTACATTCATGCCAGTCAGATACATCGTTGGATTAGACCAGATATCCCAGGGGACCACTATGGTATATGCAGCAGGCTGAGTTGATTATTTGGGCCTCCTGTCAGTTTCTAACTTCCCGACGATGGCTGAAGCATTCACGGCCGCTACAACTCTGTTTTCATCTTTATTTTGAGAGAAAGTTAATACACTTTACCTTAACTATGCCAAATGTACTGGAAAATAACCCAGTAATAAGATATACTCCACCTACCAAGCGATATCTGTGTGTAGAGAGCATTTAGCTGTGCATTTTAAGGAAACAAATACACGCAGCAAATGACTGAAAGATATTGTGATTATTTTTTCTGCTTGAACTTTAAAATTTTCTTGGCAAAGCCTCCTGTGTGCTGTCTTAAAACCAGTATGTATACATAATCATGGGGCCAAGTAAATGGATTTCATTGCAAATTCCCTTCAAATGGAAGGGCAGCTTCCCCCGCCACCACCCCACCATATTAGAGTGATTTAGTTATCAATGTTATTTGACGTCAAAAACAAAGACACAGGTGGGCAAGGTGACATTTGTTTCCACTTAGAGAATCAACAACAGCTTAGGATGTCACTTTTGAAAAGGTCATAGAATTGCTTTTTGGGCATAATTAACAGTGTAACCAAAGAAGAGAGAAAAAGGCATAATTTCAAATTTGGAATTATATTCTGATTCACTGTGAAGACAACATAGTGTTGTAGTTGCAGAGCAAAGAAAGACATGACCTCTAGTAGATGTTTGATAGTAACCACATTCATTTGAAAATTCACAACTTAATTTTGTAATTCTCATCTTTTTGTTCTATATTCTAAAATTAATTGCTCTCACGTCGCCTAAGAACAGAAGCAAGAAGGTGAAGTGACCTTTGATTCAAGTTTAAGAACAGAAATGATAGTTTAGTATTATGTTGCAAAAAATCACAACATATTGCCTCAGACAAGGAAGTCTCAAGGTAAAAAGTATATGTGTTCTGAGAAGCATATTTTCTACCTGAGAAATATGTTGGTTAAAAACTTAAAACTTAAGTTTAAAAATTTTTGTTTTTAAGTTAAAGGAGATTCCAGATGTCCTCTGATAAATGAATGGATAAACAGCTGTGGTATATCCATACAATGGAATATAGTTTAGCAATAAAAAGAAATGAGCTATCAAACCATAAAAGAACAAGAAGAATCTTAAATGCGTATCGCCAGGTGAAAGAGGCCAATCTAAAAACACTGCATACTATGTGATTCCAAGCACCTGACATCCTGGAAAAGGCAAAACTTTGGAGACAGAAAAAGAACAGTGGTTGCAGAGGTTTTGGGGAAGGAGGGAGGAATGAAAAGGTGGAATACAGGAGATTTTTAGGGTAGTAAAACTATTCTCTGACACTATAATGGTGGTTACATGTCATTATACGTTGGTCAAAATCCATAGAAGGTACAGTGTAAAGAGTGAAGCCTAATGTAAACGATGGACTTTAATTAATGTCTCAATATTGGCTCCTAAGTTACAACAAATATACCAGACCAACACAAGATTTTAACGATAGGAGAAATTGTGTGTATGCGGTGGGTGGAGAGGAAGTATATGGGAAGCCTCTGATTGTTTTTTTTTGTTTTTTGTTTTTTTTTTTAAGTTCTGGGATACATGAATATACGTGCTGAGCATGCAGGTTTGTTCCATAGGTATACATGTGCCATGGTGGTTTGCTGCACCTATCAACCCATCATCTAGGTTTTAAGCCCCACATGCATTAGGTCTTTGTCCTAATACTCTCCTTCCCCTTTCTCCCCACCCCCTGACAGTCCCCAGTGAGTGATTCTGATCAGTTTTTTAAACCTAAATCTGCTTTGAAAAATAAAATCTATTAACAAAAAAAAAGTTAAAAAATGGTAAAGCAGATAGCATCCATTCAGGGCTTAGAGGTCAATTTACCTGCTCATGTATCCTTATGGCCACACACATTTCAATTGTTTTGCACTTATATTACTACGATTTTGATTGCCACATCTATGCCAGTCATGCTACCCCAAACCATATTTAAGCATGTCTCTACTAGGAAGCCTTTTAGAATCATATTCTGATCACTTGCTTATTTGCTTTCTTGGCATTTAAACATTCAGATTGTATTACATTGTTGACATGTTTTATTTTTATCTCTAAGTTATTTCATGCACATATGTTTTACTCTCTCGATTAGATTGAAAACTCTTTGCATTTAGGTGATACGTTACCTTCAGCTTTACTCCTATTTCATTTGTGGTAGAAAGTTTGGGCATTCTGTAACTTCTTATTACAAATAGCTTTTGTTTTATGTTTGGCTGACAGATTAAGCTTTTTCTCACCCAAAAGGGACTGTCTGAACAGAAGTGAGGTATTCCCCAATATTTTTCTGTCTGCAGTCAGAACAATGCTGTCAACAGACATTCATGTTTGTTAGATGTTGAGGCTTTTTCTGTGTCATTTCTCCCTATGTTCTTCCTATCTTCTGTGTTTTACTTTCTTTGAAAAAGAAAAATTACAGAGGATGACTGGAGGATATAATTTGCAAATACAACAATATAATGTAACATTTAGGGGGTTTTTTTTTTGAAAAAGGAATTTGGTAAGTGTAAAATATCATCTGTGGATGCTCCATTTTCAAAGGTTTTATGAAAGTGTGAAATTACTTTAGGTTAAGGTATCAAAAATAGAATGTGGAAGTCATGAGGTTCGTGTTGAAAAGTCTTGGTTTCTTACGGGTAATTTCTACATAATCCAAATAATATATACAGAAGAGAATGTCTAAATAATCTACTTCACTGACATATAGAATTGTGTGGAAATTCGTGAGGCCAACTGACCCACAATACCATAGGAAGTTGGAGAAAAAAGCTGATTCGACGAAGCTGCTTTTGCCTCATTACTGCACACCAGTTTTAATTACTGGAATGAAAGATCAACTTGAACAAGGAAACAGAAAGTCTGATTTTCTCTCCTGGCTTCGCTTCTTACTACCTGTAGTACTTTGGGCACTCACTTAGCCTTGCTCAGCCTCAGTTTCCTCATTTTGAATATCAGATAGTTGGGCAGAAGGATTTCTAATTTCCTTGTGCTGCAAATCCTATGAACAATTTTAAACACCTTTTCCTTCCTGTAACTTGAAATATTTTGCGAGGAAAGTTGACAAGCTCAGAAATACATTGCAAGCACAGCAATCAATTGCAAAATAAGTGAACCCTAAAATGTAAAAAGTTTGTAGTAATCTGTTGCATATATATGTATATTTTAAATATACATTTGTATATTATAGGATGTTTATATGTATCTTTACATTTATTCATCAAAGTGGTGAGTGAAATAGAAAGGCAGAAACAAGATTTTTAAGGAAACAGACATGAGTCTCTATCTCTTGGAAGCATGAGGGTGTGTCTATAGTCTGAGTTTTTGTTTTCTTACACTTATAAAAGAATGGTGGCATTGGACAAAGAGACCCGCTCTGGTAGAAGGATGGCACATCGATTTGCTTCACCTGGCTGATGGCGGCTGCCTGCTCTGTGAGAAAGGACCCTGAATGTGAAGCCACAGTGTAAAAGGGTGATATGATCATTCAGTTATATCAACATGGGTTCAGGAATGGGGAATGGTGGCATGTATGCCAGGAATGTGCCATTCAGCAGAAAAGTAATTTCAAAAGGTAACCAGATACATCTATGGAAGCAACAAAAGGTATTCCTAGATGAGAAGGAATCTGCGAACTTGAGAGGCAAGCTCCTGGGGGTTTTGAGCCATGTTGCCCTTAAGTGAGTATAGAAAGAAGGGAAAATCTAAAGGAATAGAGGTATCTAAGTAGACAGACCGTGACTTTAGGAATATATTAGAAGTAATTTACAAAGATAAATATTTGAAGCAGATTTTAGAGAAATCTATATATATAGGATGTGTCTTGGTGTGATCCCTTTAGATGAGCACATATAGATCTGCTTCATTTTTAAACAACAACTTTACAATATTCATAGTACATATTTTTAAAGCCCAGTTCCCAACGGATGTACATTTTCTCCCTCCCTATATTTTGTTGACTTTATAGTCATGAAAAGATCAGGCCTTTCCATGGTTGTAGGTGGATATTGAAGACAGAATCATGGGAAAACTATAATATAGTCTCTCAATGATTAAAGGGATCTACTAATGTTGGTGGGTAAGTGATCATTTTATTGCAATAGTGATTATAAAGAGAGGGGAGATGTACAAGGATGCTGAATAAAGGAGCTTCAGTAGATTCCCTGTATTTTGTGTTTATACATTCACACTCTTGTGCGGCGCCTCTTTCGCAGTGCCTTATCTAGGGGGATTACTAATATGACAACACTCCTGATTTATAGAAGCTCGATTAGGTTAAACAGTTTGATTTATTTCAATTGGATAAAAAAAATCCCTTGTTGAATCTGAATTCTTGCTCTGCAACTAACACAAACTCGCACTCATTATTACTTATGGTGCTTTTCTTTATGGATGAAGTGCTTCTCAGCCAAGTAGCAGTAGTCATCCAGCTGATGACCATAAGGAAAACCAAACACTGTCAGTAGAATAACATCCTTAGCCAAGTGTTTATGTTGGATACATACACAATGCAGAACTGTTCTTAACTAATGATACAAAGCTGGCCTCCCCGAGTCTCTCCTTTTGTATTATTCCTTGCCACCCATGTGTTGAGCTAGATTTTCTCAGGACCTAAGCCCCACCCTGAAAGTAAGTTCTGCTTCTTTGCAAGCTGGATTTATTCTTTCCAGCTTCCAAGTGAACATCATACATCAAATAACTGTGAGTCAGCTATAAATACAATTGTGATGTGACTGTTAATGCAGTTTCCAAAGGTGATTAATTTATGTACACAGGGTATCTTAAACAATGAAATGATCTGGATAATTTGATATTTTAAAATATTGTCCTTTATGGCATTTTGTTTATATTTCCTTTGTAAATCTATTGGTTCATTAGATTCTTAATAAAGATTTTTTTTTTCTTCTGGAAGGCAGAACATCCAAACCTTCCTACTAAGGACTTTATTTTCTTTCTTCCCCTTACTCCAACTTTCTGTGTTTTGAATAGTCTCTAACCTACAATCTGGAAGTTTCTCCTCAGTTGGCTGAAATAATGTTTTGCTGGCATTCTTCTAACCAGATATCCCCTTGATATGTTTTATACCAAGCTGAAAGATCTGGCAAACTGCTGTAATGGGGAACGAGGCATTGGCACATGAGGAGCAAGGGCAGACAGAACAGGCACAACCCAGTGCTATCCCTGCACATGGCTCTCATGGCAGAGAGAGGCCACAGGAGTCAGTACTGAGATCGCAAGAAACTAAGTGGCACAGGTTGATAAAGCAGCTTAATACAGACCACAGGCAGGGAGAGAACATCTGTAGGAGCCACGTGGAGACTGTCCAAGTCAACAGGACACCATCAGTAGGGCCTTCCCCACTCATGACTGAAGTAGCATGCCCCTCAGTAGAGGTCTTCTACCTCTACACCTCAAGGACTGCCTGGGAAGCCCCCTTCTAAAGGAGCTAATGTGTATTCAATCCTTGCCTTGTTCTACTGAAGTGCGTTATCTTATTTTTCATGAAAACATTGTGAGACAGGTACTATTATTCCCATTTTAGAGATGAAAAACCTGAGGCTCAGGGAGGTTGCCCAGTGACATAGTGAAAATGCTGTGCCGAGATGTAAACCCGGCTCACCTGAGTTTAGAATCTGAATGCTTCTTATCCCTCTGCCTATCTGTCCTCCTCAGTTTGTTTGGTTTCTCTGTTTGCTATTCTTTCTCCTCAGTCACCTCTCTCTTTAGTTCCCAATCAGATATCCTTTGTCTCTATACCCAGAGCTGGGAGCCAGCCTGTCCCCTTTCTTCCCCTGGTCCCAGCTCACTTAACCTCAGCCTGGGTTGGAGCCCCGGGCCCCTTGCTTTCCTGGCAGGAGAATAAAGACAGCTGGCAGTGAGAAAAGTCTGTGAAGGAGAATACGAGCAGTCGTGGTTATGGCTTTGCTGTGTGAGAACTCACTGTCAGGGAGCTGCATGGGCTTCCCACACTTGCTGCATGGACAGATGTTTTCAATTATCACTGACAAGCCTCCGGGCCAGGTTCCTTTCTGATTGGCTGTCACTGGACTGTGAGGGGAATGAAGGAAACTGAGGCTAGGACGCAAAACACCTCAGTCATCACTTTAATCATGTTTCTCCAAAGCAACTGGTTGAGTTGGACAGTTCACCTCGGATTGGAATCCTTTTGTAAACACAAACTCAATTTCCTTTTAAATCTTTCTTTCATTCTGGTTTCAATTTTTCTGCCCAAATTTCTTCTGACATAAGAGGGAGACATTTGTCATTTCTTTACCAATTATTTCCTTTTGTTGGTTTTCCAGTGTTTGGGGTACGTACCAGAATGTAGTAGGAGTTCTGACTTAGGGAAATTTAACTTGATATTATTAGACTTCTAGACTTGGCATTGCACGGTCTTCCACAAAAATGACCCGTGTCTGATCTGGAAGCACCGATATCCTATGTTTCCATCTGCAGTCACGTGGGAAATCTCTCACCCTAAGTCAGAAGCCACTTCTCATTTCAGGTTTGCACCAACCATGGAGCCATTTGACATAGCTCTGTGCATGACTAGAATTGTTGTCTACCTTCCTGGCTTGTGATCAGATCTGCCATAATTAGCGTGATTTCCTTTTTTTATTGCCTCTTGTGTGTCCTAAGGAGATCCAAAGACCAGTTGGTCCCAAGAGAAATCTGACAAATCATGGGCATGGTCAATAATAAAAAAGAATATAGACCTGGCTCTCAGAAGTCTCCCTGATTAACTGTTAACTGTCTCCTCTATGTAGCTTCTTCTCTAATGGGAGCAGTTATACTTGGTACCATGCAGTTTCTAGCTGCTCATTGTTTTTCTTCCCTTTCTTTTTCTATGACTTAGAAGGGAAAATAAGATCATCAGGTGGATTAAAGCTTTCTAAGTTCATTATTCTTTCTCATTCTTCATGTCATATATCTGGTTGGAAAAAAAAATGTATTCAAGATGCTCCGGCATTTCTGCCTATTAGTTTTATGTCTTTTTGATGTCCTGAAATTTGGTTTGTGTGTGGTCCATCTTGCTCAAGTCTCCAGGCTGCCTTGTCTCTGCTGCCATTTTAAAACAATAGCAGCAGACATGCAAGTCTCCAAATGTATTTGGTAAAGCAGATACAATTCATAGTCTTAATTCTTGAAGGCCCAAGTCTCCATTTCAATTGCTGAAAAATGTCTCTTTGACTTTCAAACTAAACTCTTTTATTTTAAGCTCAAAGATAAAATATTATAGGATGTTAATTCATCCCTTTCAAAAAAGGCACATGAGGGTTAAAACATATGCTTCCTTCTTCACTCAGAAAAAAAAATTCATTCCAACCTTTTTGGGGGGATCACATATAGCTCTAAAACAGCTGAAGCTAAAAACATCAAAGTTGGCATGACTTCAGTTATCACTGAATCAGGAAGATCAAGCCAAGTTTTTGAAGAAAATGGTTGAGCATTTTAAAAATAAAAGAAGTCAAAATGCTTTCTCTGAGCATGCTCAGTGGGAGGTTTTAAAATATTGTCTTTAGGTCAGCTTTATTTTGCTCATTTCTTTGGAAACATTTCAACAAAAGCCATCTAATTAGTCCTTAATAACATTGTTCACTGATGCCCTAGCCAAGGCCCAAGTGTCTGTCATCTGCCAAGGTGATGTTTTCACTGTGTTTGCCAAGGGACCACTACTGGGCAATGTGGGTGAGTTGCTTTGGTCCTTTTATATTTTTGTCATTGTTTGGTTCAGCGATTTTGGGTGGGACAAGAATGGAGGAGGGAGATGAGTGACAGGATGTGAAGTAGTTTTATAGCAATACAGTACATTGAATATAGCTGCTAAATCCTTGCCTTTTTTTTTTCTTTTTTCTTTTTTTTTTCAATTAACTACAGCTTCAATATTTCTGGAAAAAAAATGGATGGGATGGTATTAGCATTTGCAAAACAAAAGGCAGTTTTGTAAATCAATGCTCAAACACATAAATATGGCCCTCAAACTGGAAGCTGAGTAGATCCTGTGTTTCTCATTTCCTGAGAGAATTTCATTGTCTTTTAAGGCACTAAATAGCTCTGTGCTACTGACAGTTTTGGGGCCCACATTTATTCTGCAATAAGACAGCAAACTGCCCCTGCTGTACCTGGGACTACATCAACTGACAGACCTGGCGGATCTCGTTGACACTGCGCTTGTTATCACCACCGCTGACACTGTTTTGATGTAAATTTCTCAAATGGTATCAACAGCCTGGTGAGAATATTGCTTCTTACTGCAGAGCTCTTTTACGAGTTTTTACACTGCAATTTCAGGAATTTCTTCCCTAGAGCTCTCTGTGAAAATTTCCAGTAGCATTTTTCAATTGAGGAAATACTTTGCATGTGTAATGGCTCAAGGGAATTGCCTTGCTGGCGATACTACATTTCTACCTGTCACAGAAAGTCGAGAGGTAGATTCTGACGTATCTGTTGTTCGTAATATGCAGATAGACAGCGGTAGCCACAAGGGTCAGGACATATACATATAGCCCAGTAGATTCTCTGCAGATTGGTTTAGATCTATCAATCCTTGCCTAAGCTAATAAGAGATACAATTATGCTCATCTTGTAGATTCATGTATATGAGGGAAAATGCTATTTTAATAGCTGACAGCAAAATTCCTCCTAGTGGAGAAAATCATTTTTTTTTCTGTTTTGCTTAGCAAAACATTTTGATGGACCATTTTGGTTGTAGAAACATAATCTCTCAAACACAGCCAGAAAAAAAGAGAACCAAATTCTCTGCGTAAAACACAAAAATGGACTTATGAGAGCTGTGTGCAAAAAGAGAGATTATGAAAGTAGAGTGTTGGGGCAGAATGACATGGTGGGAAGTTGGAGACCAAATGGAAATGACAATCTATGAAAATTCCTTAGTTGGGGGTGTAGGGAGAATGATCAAGGTGCATTTTGGTAACAGGGGCACCTGTTATTTAAGTTTACATAGTTTACATTTTAAATTATCAGCTAGGCTGGGTGTGATGTGATCTCTCTATACCCTGTCAATCTTCAGTAAAAGTCAGCTGAATGATATGGCCTACAGTGAGCACTGGAAAACATTGAAAAGGAATTAAGAGAACATCGGCCAATGGGAAGGCATGAGTGAGTTGTGAGTTCAAGGGCAGCAGGAAATCAGACCAGAAATACCTAAAGAAAATATCAACCCTTTCTGATAACCTGAAAGATACTGGGGTTCTAATTTTATAAGAGTTGGAGCTTTAAACAAATTTTAAGAGGAATGATGATGCAAAATTCCCAAGGACTCTGGGTGCTATTTCTTGCCTGCTTCAGCTGTACTCAAGTTTCTTATAAGAGCCTATGGACCTTGCCAGCTCACAGGATTGTGATTCCAGGATGCAGCAGGACTGGGCTGTATGTGGCCAGTTTTCCCAAATGGCCTTTCTGCTTGTGATACTGATTCTTGGTTTTACTTTTCATTTCCCATGAGGACCAGAATCTAGGTTTGAACCCCAGCAGGATTGCTAGGGAGCTTAATTCCCTCATGTCATTTTTGCCATCTTCTCCTAAGGCTGCTTTTTCTGCTCTCCCAAGTATACTTCACCTGCGATCACTGTTTGCCCCTAAGCACAGGTCACAGAGCCTTCCAAGATCGAGTGTGCATGCAGATGGGCTCTCAGCCTCATCACTGGTCAATCTTCTCTGCTTAAAAACCAGCAGCTGGTTCTATTGTGCATAAGGTAAAATCTCAGCTCCATAATAGGACACATTATTCCTTTGATAACCTGGTTCCAGCCTCTCTTTCCAGTGACCTTCATTCAAAATGCTCCACGATCATTCACCAGAATATTCCCTTTTCTCCCAATGAGTAGACCTGACCATGTTTTCATTATGGCTGTTTGAATCAGGGGCGGAGGCTTGAATCAAGGAATGGGACCAACCAGGGTGCCTTTTGTTGGCACTTAAACCTGGTGTTAAGGACATTTCAGTCTGTGTAATTGCTGGTGAATGTAAGTTCTTTACAAAGCAAAGCATGTGATTTGTGGATTTTGGAGCTCAGTCAATTCATGGATTAAGAAAAGAAATAGAAACAAAGTAAAAATGATGCTTTTGCTCACAAATCTTTTTCTCACCAAAAGGAATTATTAAACTTTAAATTGTTATTTACACCAAAAATGCTTGACATTATAGTGACTACAGAGAACCTGTGTCACATAAATAATTATTATCAGTTAGTCTCCATGATGTTCAAAGAGAGGCCCAGAAGTTGTTCAAGTCAAAGGAATTGATCTGGCTCAAGTCAGCTTTAAACAGTCATTCATCCTATACAATATTGGTATCTGCTGGGATGGCCAGTGATTACTCGGGAAAAATCCAAATGTTCAAATCCACAGTTGAGGATTGAAATGTGCCTTCATTGGTTAGAACACTAAATGACTCCACAGACTACTAGTGAAAGGCATATTCCTCCTGGATTTGACCAGTTCTATATGATAGCTTATTTGCTACTCTGATAAAAAAATTTTAACTTCCTGAGGCACAGATTGAGCTATTTCTAAGGCTTGTCTCAGCAGAAGTACCTGCTTATAAATAAGAACTTCAGTAGATTTCATCTGCTAGTGAATATTACTTAAAACTGAAAATGGCATCATGAATTCCCCACCAAAGCCCAAGTTAAAAAATACATATATGCTGCCAATGCTTCTCAGGTTTGTGGTGCTCTGACTCTGAGGATTGCAATGCAGTAAACGAACAGGTTTCAACTTTGGGAGGCTGAGATGGGCGGATCACCTGAGGTCAGGAGTTTGAGACCAACCTGACCGACATGGTGAAACCCCGTCTCTATTAAAAATACAAGAATTTAGCCGGGTGTGGTGGTGCATGCCCGTAATTCCAGCTACTCAGGAGGCTGAGGCAGGAGAATCGCTTGAACCCAGGAGGCGGAGGTTGCAGTGAGCCGAGATTGTGCCACTGCACTCCAGCCTGGGCAACAAGAGTGAAAACTCTCTCAAAAAACAAGATAAATAAATTAACCGGTTTCAAAAGTTTTCATGAGATTACCATTAGGGATGGGAAGAATGGTTCCTTATGTTCACGCATTTGGCCAGTCGGAAAGCAAGAGGATATTAAATAAGCGTGTTCGAATCTTTTTGGTTCTATTCAATTGATAGTATCATTTTCACGTGCGAGACATGTTTCTATCACTTTCTTCTTAGGAATGAATTTATAACCTATTATTTATGACTGGCAGAAGAAATGTACCAAGGGCAGTGCCCAGCATTCATCCTCATGTTCTACATTTTCTGTTTACATTGCTTTCTCTGCCCAATACATGGTTATGACTATAGAATAACAAAATGATTCTACAAGGCATGTTTACAATTCTAGTAATAAAGTTTTCTGCATATCAGCTGCTGAAGGATGTTTAGAAAATGCATAAGTAGGTCAAACCTGAGACAAAGTTTTAAGAACCAGGAGCATTCATGTAAATGAAGAGAATGCAGGAGACTGCTGCAATGCAGAAGAAGCTCTCTTGGCTGACTGCCACTTGATCAGCTCTCTATCTCTCCCGTAAAACATACTGACCAATGCCCACAACATATTCAATGTTCCCAGCTAGTTAATGACTCTCAACTGTGCACATCTGTTCCCACTAGAGGGAAGTCCCAGGAGAGAGTCCCAAACAAGTTTATGCCAGTTGTACTTATTATTGTAATTATGTAATTTAATTAAATATTATGTAAACTGATGAAATATGAGCACAAAAGGAAGAGAGTTGCTTTGCAAACACTTTCTTTGGAGAGAAAAATATTCTATTATGTCTAAAATTACTAAAGTGTTTTCTCTGAGGATAGGGATAGATCTGGGTGAACTCTCAAGGCCTTTTCCAAATTTATCATGATAGAGGTTGGTTGGGTTTTGAAATGTTGCTTTCTTTTAGATCTAGTTCTTCATTCTATTTCATATGACAATAGCTGCCAGCTATCATTTCCTGAGGGCTTGCTATGTGCCAGGCATTGTGTAAAGCAATTTGCTTGCATTATCTCATTTGATGTACACAGTAGTTAACTGTTAATTTTTGAAAACTTATGTGCTTGGCTCTATGCTGGACACCTAATATATATTACCCATTTAATTCTTATAATAATTTGTAGATATGAAAACTGAAGCTTAGAAGAAATGAGAAATTTGTCTACATTCTACACTTTGTCTATAACTGTACACTCTACACTTTGTCTAAGGAAAAGAGCTGGGATTGGAACCCTACTCTATTTAATTCCAAAGCCTTTTCTCCTATCACTATACTCTACTGTCTCCACATATAGGTGTGTTTTTCGTTTGTGTTTTTGGGTTTTTTGTTTGTTTGTTTGTTTGTTTGTTTGTTTTGACAGAGTTTCACTCTTGTTGCCCAGGCTGGAGTGCAGTGGTACAATCCCGGCTCACTGCAACCTCCACCTCCTGGATTCAAACGAGTCTCCTGCCTCAGCCTCCTGAGTAGCTGAGGTTATAGGCATGCACCACCATGCCCGGCTAATTTTTTTGTATTTAGTAGAGACGAGATTTCACCATGTTGGTCAGGCTGGTCTCGAACTCCTGACCTCAGGTGATCCACCCACCTCGGCCTCCCAAAGTGCTGGGATTACAGGTGTGAGCCACTGCGCCTGACACATATAGGTGAAGGACCTGGCTTACTTATTCTTGTAGTCCCAGTGCTTAGTTTAGTGCCTGTCTCATCACATATGCTCATGAGTGTTACATGGATGAAGAAATGCACAGATGGATAGATATTACTTTGATATTCTTCATAAGCCTTGTCAATTTAGTAGCAAATGAGAATGAGGGATAGGCAACCTTTTCTATTACAGGCACCAGTGCTCCTTAATGTGAGTTAGCTTTCATTTATGTCTATTGATTGAAATATTATTGCAATCAGAGACAGGATAGGTTTGTTGGACAAAAAAGATTGTAGTTATACTGTACTACTATGGATAAGTGGATTTTTTTTATTTTTTATTTTTTATTTTATTTTATTTTTTTGCCTTCTAGTCATTATTTCTTCTTCTTTTTGGTAAGACCATCTTTTGGGGAAAATTGCTTCTCCCTCACTTCTAGTCTATGTGGTTGAGTGGGCCTGTGTCTCAAGCCTGATTGAGAGCCATGCAGTCCTATGTCATAGAGAATGGATCAGGAACAAACAAGTAATAAACAAGGGGCCCAATCCAGGACAAGGAGAATAATTTTTTGAGAATTTTCTTTTCGCACAGTGAGAGAGAAGCTTACTTGCCCCTGAGTATGCTAAGCTGATGTGATACAATTCTGGTGTTGCCATCTTGCTGCCAGGGAGAAAGATTTTTAAGTCAAAGCTAACCCAGAGGCAAGCGGAGTTTAGAAATGGAAAGAAACAAATTCTATGCAATACCCTTTGGCAATTGAATCTAGTCATGCCCAAAGTCATGTCTGATTATGGAATTTTCAGTTATGTGATCCAGCAAATTCTCTTTTTTGTCTAAACTGTTTCAGTTGGGCTGTCGTCACTTGTGCTAAACTTAGCATTTCTTAGATATCTATGGAAGCCTAAGATAGGTTTTCACATCGCAAATAATGGGATCAAATAGATTGATCCAGAAACCATGGCTTGTAAATATTTGGGAGAGAAAAAGAAATTATGTTTAAAACAAAGCAAAGCAAAGTAAATTATACATGAAGCTGAATCTAATATCTGTCTCTAAAATCATAGTTCTAGTGGGTGTTTTAACTTTGGTGCTTAGTACTACTATTTTGTTTTTTAATTTGAAGGAATATTTGCCAATCTGCTAAATAAAAGGTCTTGATTAAGAGAGAGGACACGACATTTCAGGATCTGTATTTCTTAGGAGTCTTCAGATAGATAGAGTCAGAATATTCAGGAGGAATACCCCCCACCATGTTTAAAATGAATTCTTTAATTCAAGACTTCTTCAAGGAGTATTTTCTTCCTACTCGCTTGCAAATCACACACTCATGTATACATATCCATGTAGAAACAGAAATCCATTCAGGTACAATCTAACTTGCAATCAAGAACTGCTAAAATAGGACCTTTATCATCAGCGCAGCACATCCCAAAATGTCTTTGTAAAATAAATCAAATTATATGAGTTAATTGATTCCAGGCAACATCAGCAACTGCAGGTGGAAACAGAATAACAGGATGTTTATTAATGAAGTACAATTAATCAAAATTGACAATACCAGTTCCTGTTTCTTATATTTGAAAGCTACCTGCAGCGGCTATAGACATATTTGTTGAATTTTTAAAACACAATTTTTACGAGGGAAAAAAGGGGGATTTATGAGAACATGGGATTTTTAGCGTGAGTTTTGGACTACTGATGTTTAAACAGTGAAAATACACTACTAAATGCAATTTGACAAGCGATGCCAAAGATGCCAGTGGTAATTAATTAGCACTTAATTGAGACCACAGACCAACAGGACACAGGAATTGGTCCTCAGTGCCATTTCCCCCTTAGGCTCCAACTCATGAGGGTCAGGAGTGTGGCTGCAAGCTGAAGGTCAGTAAGTAAATTGGGAGAGCACATTGACGCTGGACATTTCATGATGGATCTCATTCACCCTTTGCTGCTGCCCCTGGCTATCTCTGATGAGAATAGGACCGTGACTGTTTGAAGGGAGAACTTAGCATTCATGCACATCTAAACCAAGGTAGGCAAGGCCCTCACCTGCTAGACTAGACTGGATGCTTCACAAAAAGATCAAGATCAAATATTAACATGAATGGGGGCAGGGTTATAGTTAAGATTTTTATAAAATAAATTTAGATAAAAGAGAAGTTTCTTAAAACAAATTTTTTGCAGAAGTAATTTTTCAGTAAAAAATGTAGATAAGAAATTTCTTAAAAAGAATTTTTTAAGAAAATTTTGTAGATATTACAGATTATGGACTTAAAGATTTTAAAGACTCTAGAAATTCCATCTTAGGTATTGTACATATTTCCCCAAGTCCTCCCCAAAACACACACTTTTTTATCATATTAGGTAGGGGTCAGTGTCCTTAAACAGAGAAAAATTCTTCGTAATCTGATAGACTAAGCAAATGAAGAAATGCAAATGAATTCTTTGAATCTCTGAATAAATTATAGTCACCTTCTGACTGAAATGTATGGTAGCTCGTCTTACAACATGAGTTGGGAAATAAGTTTGTTAAACTTGCTACTACATTTTCTGAAAAACGAAGTTGGGACAGTTTTTATTTTTCTAGCTTAGAGTTGAAATCAGTAATTGAAGGCACAGTTGATGGATGTAACTGGGAATTGAAGTCTGGGCCCTTGGGTACCAAACCCTCAATCCACACAGATTATTTTACTTTGGAAGGGCCTTCGCTCTCCAAAATGGGCTCAGATGAAGTATAAAATGCTACATATACGTCTGGAAAAAGACTCTTCAGGGATCTGCTTTATTTGGTCACACACATGCCTGCCGTTAAAATCAATCAGATCTCCATCCTTTTCAGCATTCCTAGAAAGGGCTTGACTCAGATCCTTCAGAGGTCCTTGAGAACTTGTCTTAGACAATGATGCTCACTGATGGAGCAGAGGGCACAGTGACGATCTGATAATAACTGCTCTTTCTCTTCTCCCAACTGACCCCCCTGACCATGGCTCATTCATTGACCTAAGTTTGTTCCCATGAACTGAGAGTTGCCTCAACATTACTGCTTCTTTACCACAACTGGAGAAATCCCAGACAAAGGCTTTCTTTATGAAAGTGGAGATATTCATGCGACATGACTGGGGTAGATCAGTGGCTCCCAGCCTCCCTCTCTATTAGAAAACATAATTGTGTGTCAGTGATGGCAACAGAGAGAAATGCCATCTGGTGTGCTCAGAATAAAAAAAAAACAACCCAAAAACAAAACTGGGGAAGGAGGGTTTCCTTATTATCTTGATATTAATTTACCAGAAACTTCAAGAAAATCATGTCTTTTAGTCAACCCTCATCTCTGTTTTTTAAAGTATCAGTTTGCAAACCTTATGGGGTATTTAAAGATAAAATCATTTTCAAACCAGGAGCTATGTGTACTGTTTAGTGAGTTGTTTTTTTAAAATTCTATGAAAATCTCACGTGTTTTCCATTGGCCTTTAAACACTTCTGATTTTAATACGGACAACCTGTATTATTTAAACACCTCCTGCAAATCCATACATTTTAGAGCTTCCCTGAAATACTACTTCACAGTTATAGTTCTATGCTTGGCTAAAATTAAATGTGAGGTTGTGAGCTACCTACTTCTACCCTTTCAGTAAACATTTCTGAACTTACTTTGTAAATATGAGCATGAATCTCATTTTATTTTGTATTAACCTGATGAATACTTCCACAAAGAATATACTGCATTTTAAAAATGCATTCAATATAAAAAAGTTAAAATATACTTAAAATGGCTAAGACAATAAAGGTGAAGAAAGAATAAGGGATGAAGGTAGTATTCCAAATGCATGCTACGAGGTTCCAAATGCTTGTTGGATTTGGGCCAAATTTTATTCGAGGCTTGCTTCATTCCCTGTGAGTTATTTTACCTCCGTGTAGGTGTCCAGTGATTGGCTTTACTGTTAACTTTTGAGAACATTTCTGCTTTGCTTGTGCTAACTGACCACATCTGTCCAGAGGCAACAAGATTCATAATTTCTTATTATTTTCCCTTTTGCAAGTCAAATTGGTGAAAGGAACAGGTTCCAAATAATTCATTCATTCATCTGTCTAATTCACAAATATTTAGTGATTTTTATGTGCAAGTTACTCTGAGAAGGAAGGCAATTTTGCATAGAAGCTGGCCACAAGGGCTCTCGATTCAGACATACCTGCATTTCAGATACTGATCCCATCACTTTTAGTTGGTTGATCTAGGAAAATAACACCTTCTCTCTGGATGCTAGATTTTGCTTCCATAAATTGAGGATAATAATGACTTTACATGGTTGTTGAATTGAGAACATGTATTTAAAATTTTTCAGCAAGATATGGGACATATGGTTAGTATTCAATAAGTTGTGTCTATTCATGCTAGATATTCTGCAAGAATCAAAAAATAATAAGCATAGCCTTTGCCCTACATTCACCATGCTATATGTAAGCATCAAATTCACCTATACAGCTATTCATAAGAAAGGCTATGAATTCAAAGTAGGGAAAAGTCTCTGCAGTTAGGACCAGATCTCTGAATAGCAGATCTAAAAGAACAGGATATTGAGCCAGGTCCTCTGAAGAAGTGGTAGAATCTGGGATAGGCAGAGAGTGCACAGAGGAACCTGAACTGGAGGGAGGAGTGTGGACAAAGTCCTAGTGAGGAGGATGTATGAGGCATGACTGGAATTGATGAGAAAATTCATTCATTTGGTGGAAAAGAAAAGCCTTCTTATATGGAGGTAATAGTTAGAGACCACCAGGCAGAGCTAAGAAAATGAAGTAGCAACAATTTGATAGAAAAGGATTCTCTGTGATGGAATTACCCCCACTGGAAACCAGAAAATCTAACAACGCTAACTGTATTTAATGACCTAGAATAATTAGTCAGTTGGAGCTCAAATGCCTTCAAGGTAGTTTATTTCCATTTTCTTTCCACAATTTAAAGTAAATTTGGGTTATAGGACATGCAAAGTGGCTAGATGACTTGGGAAACTCCCAAGTTTGCTCATCTTTGAAATGAGAGGATTGAGCAGTTTCCTTTCTAGCGTTTCACCTCTAAAACCAATAAACCATTTCCCTCTTAAGAATGAGGATAAAAGTCAACTCTTACTCTCTATTGCTGCTCCACCTCTACTGGCCTCTTGGATGTCTCTGGTTAAACTCCCAGATGTCTGCAAGAAATTCTGTGCACACTGAATCATAAAAAAAAAAAAAAAAAAAAAAAAAAGCCTTTTTCTTTATTATTATTATTTTTTTAAAGGAGTGGTCTAGGTGTTGATTGGACTGAAATTGCACACAACTAAAAACAAAACCAACCCCTTCCCACACACCACCCAAACAAAAAACCTTCCATATGTATCTGGAAGCCACTTTACTACTTCCTGATTTTTAAACTCAACAGCTACATTTTTAAAGAGACACTGCACTGTGGAATATAAACGTGTGAAATCTAAATACAAAATATAATGAAGCCCCTTGAACCAAGTCATGCAATGAGAAAATTTTAGGGCAGCCAGGCACTTTCGACTTTTGAACTCTATTTCTAGCTGTACTGCTGTTATTTGGTGGGTTTTGAGATGAGGCCAGCAACTTCCTAAGTGGCTTAGTTCACTCATTTTCAGAAGACACCCCTTATTCTCGTGTTTGCAGCATCCTTCTTATGAGGGGCTTAGGATATTTAAGCCTCAATATTGTCCAATACAGAATAGCATACAGTCTTTATGAATTACCAGTTTTAGATGGTGAAAGACAAAGAAATATTGCATACTTTTGTGTAAGCACGGGAACCACCCTTTTGTGAGTCACTCTCCATGCAAACTGAAAGAGACATACAATTACAGTGTGTGTCTGGCCTTTCTAAGCCTCCAGCTCTGGGGACAATGAAGAACAGTAGAGGATGGTGGCTGGCACCAAGCACAGGTGACCAGAGAAATATCTTCTCACTTTGGCTGCGTTGTGGCAGCTCTTATTTTGGAATTTCTACTCTAGTATACGCACAGTCATGTTACTAACAAACCCTTTTATATCTTCAAAGTAGCTTTCTATACGTGGTGGTCTTTGTCTTCTTCGAAAGGCATTCATTAGAACACTCCAAGTAATCTGATTTTCCTCTGTTCTCAATTCCTTGCCTCTTCTGTTTTTCTAAAGTCCAATTCCTGACCTCTATTAATACCTTTAGGATTCCTCTGTGGTCTTACCCCACTTTCTAGAACACGTACTTATTTATGATTTCTCCCTCTCATCTCATAAAAAAATCCCTAAATTTATACTTCTTCCAGAAAACTTCCTGGCTAAATGCAAGACTAGTCAAGATAACTTTCAACATGTACTTTCTAAAAATGCATTTAGTCACTTTGATTTAAGGCAGTCTAAATCATTATTTCATTTGGTTTTAAATGTGTGTCTGCAATATCTCTGCTTTACTGTGATCTGTCTTAGCTTGTAACTTTGTAGAGAGAGCAGGATGTGTCCAATTCGTTTGGAGAATGCCTTTGTAGGGTGAAAATTTATTGTTCACAGATCTCATATTTATTGAGCACCTACTATATGCCAGGCATTGGACCAGCTTCTAGCATTACAGGGATGAACAATATATGTTTACCACTGTGGAAATCATTAAAAGCAGTAGCTGCTTCAATAGAGGTAGGCATAATATGCAATGATGGTAAAAACTTGGAAAACAAAAGTGAATCGGACCAGGCAACAGCCCTGATGAAAATGTGGGTGGCCAGTGAAGGTTTCTCTCTCAGGCCTTTTGACTTGATGAAAGACTGTATTAAATTGAATGTCAAGCAGATTTGACCCAGGAAATAATGACCAGTGAACAACAAGCAGAGCCTGATTGATTTCTACTTCCTGCATTGCTTAATAATCCTTTTAAAAGTGTTATTGTGGATGCCCTTGATTAGGGAAGTGCATTTCCATTTTCTGAGCTTTAGGGTCTAAAACTGTGTTTGCTTTCTTGCTTTGTTCTTGGTTGAGTGCTTCATTTATCAGAACAATACTAACAAATGGCTCTTTTCTCAGGTATGTGAGTAGCAGGGTAACTCAGACCTAAATTACCTTTTCACTTTTTTCCTTGCTATGCATGCACATGCAAAAATGTCCACCCTCAGACTTTTTACTGGCACATTGTGGAGGAAACTTGAGTGTCGGTTTAAGTCTGCGTAACTGAGACCATAGCTCTGTGGCTTTCACTGCACTTCCCAGTGCTGAGTAGACTGCTGGGATTCCACAAATAAATAATAAAAATAATAATGATTTTTCAAGCATTTGGAAATGCTGAGTTGAAAGGTGTGGTGTAAGTGCAATGTTTTATTGTGAAAGTGGTAGCTCACGCGTTATCTGCTCCTAATGGAGGGCGGCAGTAATGGAGAGGGAGGCACTTATGCCTCTAGACCAGGGTCCCTGAAGGCGGGGTGGGGCTCGGTCAGGCACTGTGGTAACACTTACTGTACACAGGAACTGCTTCCTTCCAGTCTAGCAAGAAGGTATGAGAAGAGTCACTCTGCTGCTTGTTCCCCTAAACCTTACAAAGTCATCATTGTTTCGTTCCCATAGAGGATGTGGCTGAAAAACCATACTGGAAGAATACTCCAGACTTAAGAATATTAATTTAGGTTTTAGTTTGGGGCTCAAATAAATACATCATTGGTACAGGGTATGTCAGCAGCTTAGATGTGAATATACCTTTGTGTGTGATATAGGCTGAGTTATCCCACCCGACCCCAGTTTATACGATAAGGCACTAGCTGCTGTTAGCTCAGAATGTGACTGCATTTGGAGACCGGACCTTTAAAATGGTCATTAAGTTAAAAATAAGGCCATTAGGGTGGATTTTAATCCAATCTGACTGATGTCCTTATAGAAAGAGGAAATTTAGACACGCAGAGAGACACCAGGGACACAAAACCACAGAAGAAAAACCATGTGAGGGTAAAACAGCAAGAAGGTGGCCGTGTGCAAGCCAAGGGGGAGAGACCTCAGAATAAAGCAAACCTGCTGATATCTTGACCTTGGACTTCCAGCCTCCAGAAGTGTGAGAACATAAATGGCTGCTTTTTAAGCCGCCTGGTGTGTGGTATTGTGTTATGGCTGCCCTAGCAAACTAACACAGTCTGGGATTATCCAGACTTCAGATTCACATCGAACGCTGCAGTATAATATAGAAAAAAGATGCACATTTTTTAAAATTCAGTACAGTCTGAATGCTTTTCCAGCTAACTCCATAACTTTAATTATAAAATGAGCGTAACCTGTGTCAAATTATGAATATGTTAACATATTGAATGGGGACAAGAAAAATAAGCACCAGATTTAGGCTCCATAGGCATTTGAAGGTAGAGTAAAAAAAATCTGGTTTCCTTGACCACATTGTCATAATATGCATATATAACAGTTTATTGAATCCAGGCTGTGTAGACAACCAGAAGAACTCTGGCTCCATACTATTACAATGCATGCCCACAACAAAGACTCGTGGAGAACAGCCCCGTTCATTCGATCTGTCTGAGCCTTACCAACATGAGAGCTGAAAACCTTACCTCTGTCTAAAGTATATCTATGTAGCCATCCATAAGTTATTAACTGGGGTCCCTGGGCTCTGCTGCTGAAAATATTAATATATTCAAATCTCACTCTAGCTACTGCAAAAAACAATACACCAGATAAATGCATTAATATCTTTCTTAAACAAAAGAACCTGATGTTATTTTTTAAAAGTTTCTTTCTTTTTCCTTGGACTCCCACTGAAATATAGGTGATATATGGCCTAATAAGGTAAAGCGGCCATCAGGTACCAAAGTGCAGGATTGACTGTATCTATAAAACTCTGTTTATTATACTTGAAATACAACACTCTTTCGTGTGAACTGTAGGCTGAGTACTGTTCATCACATCCAATGGCAGAAATGTTTTCTTTTTACTTTCTTAGACATTTTATCCGGTAGAAATGACATGTCCTCTAATTGCAGATGATGCTACCTCTACCCTATCAATATTCCCACCTCATCCTAAGGGCTGGCTCTTTTGCATACAAGTACAGCCTCAGTGGAGTTGGAAGGCAAAGCTTTGCTGAGATCCAGCGAGCAGAGTGGAAAGGCTGGAGAAGTTAAGGCAGTGATGGAGGGGGTAACTGGGACTTAGCCCTTTAGATCACTGCTCTGTGTCTGTGGATCCCAAGCTGAGATATATATATCTATGTAGTGACCAGCCTTTGTGCTATCCAGGTTTGCCTTTTGCTATTGGCTGCAGTTAAAGCCCTTTATCAATGACAGCGAACAAAGTAGGTGGTCTTCTACTTCTTTCTTGCAGCAGGAAAAAAATAGTGACATAATTTTTCACAGCCTGAAATAATTGTGGAGGTACAGATACTGGTTAGGTTCACTATGAATTATTAGTGGAAAAGTGGGTCTCAGAAGTACGTTACATGTGAAATATTTTTCGTCACTTGAACATGTGCCGTCCAGAGCTGGCCCTGTTCTAGCCGTCACAGGGAACAAACATTTCACATTCACAGATGCTCCCAATTTGGTGCGGTTTGGAGTGTAATTTAGATCAAACGTCTCCATGTAAATGAGTCAGGGTTTCTTAATTAGGTGCCTCTAAAGCAAAACCTTGGACCACATCAGTAGGTGTGGGTGTGGTACCCGCAATACTGGGATCTTTCCTATAGACCAGGCTCTCAGTATCATTCAAATAAAGCTTTTTTTTTTTTTTTTGGTTGTTTTTTTCAGGCAGAGTAATAAATCTGCAGATGGCATAGACAGAAAGACGCTACTTCAGAAGAGCTGTCTAAAAACATTGCCTCTTTGGCAAATGCCTTAAAGTAGGTCATTCTGCTGTGATTTAGCTTTTTCTTTAGAATTGATTGCCAGCTTTTTGTTCCCATTACAAGTAGGGTGCATTCCAGTCCACAGACTTGTTCTTAATTTTTCCAACTGGTATTTGTTTACTAGGATTTGCAGATCTTCATATGAAAATGGCCAATACCCTGTCACAGTGCTAATCATGCACTTGACCACAAAGAGAAATGGATCCTGGTGATAATCTGGCAATGCTGAAATATTAAATGCCTTAAACACCCAGTCTTCCCACAGCAAAACTGCATTGATTTATACGGGTAGGTTTGTTGAAATAATTGTCCCATCTTTTATACATGTGCAAAGAAGAGGTGACAGAATGTAAATGGAAAACTTTTACAAGCCATATAGCTGTTTGTATAGATACTCAGGTTATCTGCTTTTATACTTGTCATTGTTTGTGTTTTTTATAGGGGAAAAAAATCATTTGGTCCCATTTCCCCATCGAGGCTTTGGGATTTACATGCCGAACCCCCGGCGGCATTAATGAGTTACCTGCATAAATTCCCTGGCAATCGATGGGCACATAGACCTTGTTTTGTTATATTAATTATTCCTCACAGAACCTTGAAACTGACATTAAATGAGGCCTTAAAAAATCTTGATGAAGGTCTTAAGGTATCTTTTGCTGTTCGAATATTAGCATTGCAAAAACGATGTCTAAGGCATTATTCATTTTGTGGAACCACAAGGAAGGAGGGGTTGTGATAAGAAAAAAAGGAAGGGCACAGGGAATGAACTCCCTGGTCTTAACTCTTTATTGCCTAGGGGCCAGTTTTCTGAGAACAAGTTATAATCCTCAAATTGTGATAATGATGTGATAATAAATGTTAAAATCATAATGAATTAAAAGAGCAGAGTACGTTGTTTTCTCCAGATTGGTGTTGAATATGGTGTCTTCTCCACAGGCCAAATTTGTCTTGGCAAATTCTTAGTGTTTTCAGGTGAATTCCAAAATGTCAGTTAAAAAGACACAAAGAAGTGGACTTTGGAGAGGCAGAGGAGATTATTGGCTAGGTATGTCACAAGATTGACTGGTAAGTGTGTCCTTAAGAAACAGGCCATGAGAAAAGGTTTTATGTGCAATTTTCTTTCATTCCCAATAAAACTTCTTTTACTTAGATGGAGTATAGAAGGTTCTGATTAAGCAAATGCTCTGGTCAAAAACACTTATCATATGTAGATTAACAGTAATCAAACAATAAAATTACTATTAAAATTACAATGGACACCACATTGTTATCCTTTGGTAATTCAGAAAGAACTTTTGAATCTTGAAGCTCTCCTGAGGAACTTGAGTTATCTCTGTGCTAGAGTGTGGTTATTAGATAAGTGGATGGGGGGTTATTAGACATTTCTGATCGAAATTTCTGTGAAATGGCGAATTGAAATGTTTTTTGATCCTTTTGGAGCAGAAGTTGTGTATTGAATTACTATTTGATGATGCTCTTCAGACTCTGATAATGCTGATCATTGTGAATTTACTGTCTACATTTTTTTCCTTCGCTGGCTAGTTATTCTTACTATGCTTGTCCCAAAGTTGTGTTCAACCCCATCCTTTTTTTCAGGGGCTCTGAACGTGCTTGGTAAATGCATGCACTTTCATGGTTTGAAATATTCCTGTAAAAACCTAATTCCCAAACCTACATTTCCTCCTTTAATATCACACCTCCACTTACCCACTTGCTAAAATGATTTGTTAAATACCTCCTATTGCTCGACTCTCTACCGTTTCAATGGAACACTACAAGGTCCAGGAAAAAATGATTCCTGCCGTGAAGGAATTAAAGTTAACCCATATATGAGGAAGGATTAATTACAATTTTACACCAGGTGTAGTAGTACAGCTCTCTATGGTTTCAGTCAGAGCCTGACAGGGCGGTAAGAAACAACTTTGTCTCTTTGATGATTTAGAGTTTATAGTGGGCTTTCATTCACATGTAACTCTGAATTTTCTAAAAGTCCTTTGAGGTATAGGCATTATAACAGAAGAGGAAACTGACACTCAGAGCAGCTGTTATCCAAGGTGACATGGTTAGAGTCATAAACCTAGGATGCAAACTTGGGTTTTCTGCTTCTGAATCCAGTGCCCTCTCCACTCCAGCTACTGGATTTAATGTAAGATCAAATTTCTCTGCTTGGGTTTCCAATTGTGGCAAACTTGAAGCAACAGTACGTACTCTTGGCTTTTACTTTCTTTATGTCATTAGATCACACACATACACACACACACGAAGGTGGATAAATTAGGTATTATTTCTATGATAAGTTGGTAAAACAGGGGCTGAGACGTGAAGTGACGTGCCTGAAGTCACTGTGGAACCTCACACTCAAGCTGGGGCTGGAGCCCAGTCTTTAGATTCTCTTAACCTATCAGAGGCAAATGCACGTAGCACTGTCCACCCACAAATACTGCTTTCTAATTAAATTGGCAACTGGATAATTTACCGTTTTTCTCTGTGTCTACTCTTGTTCACCTAGAATGTATTATCAACACAGTGATCCTTTAAAACGGAAGTCAGTTCATGTCATTCCTACTCAAAAGGCTGTAACTGACTTCCCCTTTTAACCTGCATGAGGGCAAGGATGGTTTTTGTTAAGTTGACCGATGTGTGATAAGCTCCTAGAGCGGTGCCTGGCATACAGTAGGTGCTCAGTAAGAGTACACAGGTGACCTGGTTTTATCAGTGGCATCACCGCTCTCTTTAATCTATAGATTGCACCCTGTGGCACTGTCTGAGACTCTTTCCAGTCCTTTGTGGAGATTCATATCAAAAATACCAGCAAATACTCCTGACCTACTTCAAAAGCTGCTCTAGGAATTCCTCTCTTCCCACTGAGCTCCACAGCCAACACCAGAACAATTGCTCCGTAGTCATGTTAAGAGAACTGTTGGCTTTCCGGCTTTGCTCCAGCCTCCTGCTTCAGCCCCTCCGTCCTTAAGTCCATTTTACATAGGACTGATGGATAGGTTGTTTGAGATGCAGTGTGTCACTTAACGAGGGGGATACATTCTGATAAATGCATCATCAGGCAATTTCACAGTTATGTGGACATCATAGGGTGTACTTACACAAGCCTAGATGGTATAGCCTGCTACACACATAGGCTAGTGCTCCTAGGCTATAAACCTGCACAGCATGTTACTGTACTAAATACTGCAGGTAGTTTTAACACAGTGGTATTTCTGTATTGAAATAGAGAAAAGGTACAGCAAAAATTCACTGTCATAATCTCATGGGACCACCATCATATGTAAGGTCCATTATTGATGGATGTGTCATTATGTGGTATGTGACTGTACTTAAATACAGAAGCAGGAATTACATTTTTCAACTTTTCAGTAACCTGCCTTGGTTTCCTATAGCCTGAGATGTCAGATTCCAAGAAATGTTTCTGCCAGCCCCACCCATAACCTGGCCCCACCCTGCATTCAGGTCTCTCCTTCTCCTTTGCTTCTGGCCACAGGACAGGCTGCATATCCTGGTTCCCTCTTGGTTTTTCTCCAGCCACTCCATGGAACCTCCTTGTGCTTCCCAAATCTCACCAGCTCCACCTTTCACTGGAGACTTCTCAACTCTTTCAGCCCATTTCTCCCCATTTGAATTACAGGCTGCACATACTGTTTAAGAGTTAATTAGTCTCTGTTCTGTTTTTTTCTTAAGTGCTTTGTTCCCTTCCTGTTACATTGTTAGCACTGCAAAGGCAAAACCTTAGACTTCTGATTGTATACTTTTATCTTCCCCACTTTCCTGAGTATAGTATGGATCACAGAGCAGGCACTCCATAGGCACGCTTCATTCATTGGTGCCTATGTGCTGCTGCTTGTATATGTACTTTGCCATGCTAGCTTCAGGTGGCTGAACACTTCAAATGATAAATTTTGAAGGATATCTTACATTTATATATTGTTGGCAAGTAACGGCATTTTTTACAGCTCTACTGATGAGATATATATTAGGATAAATGTATATTTAAACTCCAGCCTTATCTAGTTTACAACATGTTTGCAGCATGTCTAAACGTAGAAAACCATACTGCACCCACCAGTGATTAATTGGGTCTTGCCGTGTGTGTGTGTGTGTGTGTGTGTGTGTGTGTGTTTCTTTTCAAGCATCTAAAGTGAATTCTGTCATTAAGAAGTCACAAAATATGTAGAAATTAGTATAAAAAGCATTTAGGAAATAACTAAGGAATACAAATTAATCTAACCAACAATTAAGTTTTTAATGCTATATTGAGGCTTTATTATGGAAGTCTAGGTAGCACAGCAGTAAACCATGTTTGCATAATATAAGTTTAAGTCTGTAATCCCAGCACTTTGTGAGGCCGAGGCGGGCGGATTGCCTGAGTTCAGGAGTTCAAGAACAGCCTGGGCAACATGGTGAAACCCTGTCTCTACTGAAATACAAAAAATTAGCTGGGCGTGGTGGCGGGCGCCTGTAGTCCCAGCTACTTGGGAGGCTGAGGCAGGAGAATTGCTTGAACCCGTGAAGGTTGCAGTGAGCCAAGATTGTGCCACTGCACTCCAGCCTGGGTGACAGAGCGAGACTCCGTCTCCAAAAAAAAAAAAAAAAAAAGTTTAAAAAGGTTCATGTTTTTCAGCAACTTTGATTTTATTTTGCAAACATTTGAAGGAAAATTATTACTCCCATCCTTATTCATAGGTTAAGCTTTGACAATCTAAATTCTGCCATCTTGTCTTCTCTTGATTCATCTTGAGAATCAGACACTTTTGGCTCTTGCAGGTCCTGACAGACCACTGCTAGTATCCCCCTGCCACAGCACTACAGCTGGACACTTTGCAGAGTAGGCAGCTCATTTATGAAGTACATTCGGAGACCATGTTCTTTACCCTTTCTTCTCCCCATGGAAAAAGCCATTCTGAGAGTGGGTTTTGGATTGGATTATTATTTTGGACACTCCATGTTTCTGCTTCATTTAGTTCCTAGGACAAATGATGCAAACCTGATAATTCTGGGCATCAAACCCCGTGTTAAAGTCCTCTTTCTTTTAGCCCAGACTTTGATTTCTTGGCCACAGAGAACTTCTTTCCTCCTCCTGTTTCTTGTCTTTAGATCCTGTTCTGAAAGTGTGGTCCGCAGACCGGCAGCAGCAGCGGCACCTGGGAGCTTGTTATCGGTACAGAATATCAGGCCCCATCCCAGACTTCTTGAATCAGAATCTGTATTTTTTTTTTTTTTTTTTTTTTTTTTTTTGAGACAGAGTCTTGCTCTGTCGCCCAGGCTGGAGTGCAGTGGCTCTCGGCTCACTGCAAGCTCCACCTCCCAGGTTCACGCCATTCTCCTGCCTCAGCTTCCTGAGTAGCTGGGACTACAGGTGCCCGCCACCACGCCCGGCTAATTTTTTGTATTTTTAGTAGAGACGGGGTTTCACCATGTTAGCCAGGATGGTCTTGATCTTCTAACCTTGTGATCCGCCCGCCTAGGCCTCCCAAAGTGCTGGGATTACAGGCGTGAGCCACCGTGCTCGGTCCAGAATCTGCATTTTTTAACAAGATTGCTAGGTGATTTGGTTTGTGAGCACACTGAAGTTTGGAAAGTCCTGTGCCTCTTTTAGGGAAGCTCGTGCAGCAGAAGTGCTGGCCATAGGACCGGCAGGCAGAGGAGACTTCACAGTTCCCATTGTCCACCACTTGACCCCCTCGATGCCCTCATTCATTCGAATCCCCCTTCGCCCTAGTACTTCAAAGTGTTTCCTGTGCTTGGTGAATGAGTCACACAGCACAGGTGCATCTGCGTCGATAGAGGGCAGTCTTTTTTTCTAGCAATTAGTTGACGCCATTAGGCTCTTCTGATGGAGTCTGGGTTGTGAGAGGTGAGGCCTTTCATTGGGATGCAGGATAGCGGCCCTTACCACTTGTGGTCATTAAAGTTCCCGTGGTGCTTTTTGTGAGTGAAGGGATTGTTAACCTCGGCATCCTGGCTGACTTCCAATCGGTGTAATTGCATGCAGCCTACCTAAGTCTGCTCTGTAGTTTCAATTAGGTAAAGTATTGTTCACTTCTTATACTAAACTGCTGTGTTGTGTGGCTACAGACTGCTAATTAGCTGGTGTTTTTCAGGTAGCTGCGTTCCTGATGAACAAAACACTCTCTCTGGTCATCATCTTCCCCGCCCCCCTCTCTCCCCAGTATCCACAATCCTACATACAACTGCAGGCCAATTTTCTATATATTACCATTTACTGGAAAAAAAAAAAAGTGCGTTGGGATCAGAAATTCCTAGTACATGACAATGAACATTTCTTTTGATTCTCTATGTAGCCACCTGCTTCTAACCTTATCTAACCTATTACAGGGTGTATGTGTGGGAAACCCACGCAGAGAATAAAAAGAATGTGACAACAGGTGGAAGAAATAGGCCTTCCTCTGCCAAGATGAAGGGTCCATTTCTGTGATTGCCAGGGAAGTATGAATTGCTTGAAGAGCTTGCCACTCCAGGAATTGGTTATTTTAAATGTGATATGAAAGGAAGATGAGGTCAGAGAGAGCAGGGCATGCATTTATTTCTTTTTTCCCACTAGTTAGAAGAATATAGTGGGACATGTAAACTAGCGGTAAAATGCCTCAATATCTCTGTGGGGAATATTTGGCCCTAAATAGGAAATGTGGCACCAGGAGAGAGAATGGAATTCCTTTCTGTTGACTTAAAAGTTAGCAGCAGGGGAAGTACGTGGCTCTGGAATGGCAGTTGGAAATGAAAGAAAAGCGGAAAGGATGGTGAGCAGGAAGCTAAGAGGGCAGAGTTGCGAGGGCAGAGTTGTGCTGTTATCAAAGAAGAGATGTGTTTGAGAATGGAATCTTTCTGAGATGTGAAACGATTGCTATCAAGTGTCCAAATGGAAGAAAATTCTGATTTAGGTAACATATCACTTTACATGCCTTTTCACTATGTAAGCAAATTTAATCTGTTTTAATGCCCAACAACCGATACACAGATTAATTAGACAAAAGTTCCTTTGGAGTGATTTATCTTTTCGTATCGCAAACTCTATGGGAGATAAATGAAAATCAATAAATGAAGTAAAGAAATGAGTGTGCAAAGATTGATATAGGGAAGACTATGAAGAGGTGTCTATTGACCATCAGTTCCTGGAGAGCAGGAAAAGAGGTGTTTTCAGTGCCAGAGAACCAACTTATGTCTTGCCCACTCCTTACAGTGGTTCTGTCCCAATGCGTTCTACTTGTCTCTTTGAAATGAGAAAGAAGAGAAGGGGTTTACTTGGTCCAATGGAAGGACTGACTTAATGCCTGTTAAAAATAGGCTGGTTTACAAATTCCTGTTAGAAGAGGAGGGATATAGAGCCAGAAAATGGGGATTAAGAATGAGATTGAGGGATGTGAACACTCCCAGACACGGGAAGGGAAGCTTCCAGGTCCTAGAGCTTTATTGCTTTCCTGGTAAAAGTGTCCTCATTTCCAGCTCAGCATCTACCACACAGTAAGTACTCAACCTGTGTTTGTTTCATGAATAAATGGGTGGACAGATGATGTAGGCAACAATGTTTTGAAGGTGAAGTGAGTTTTCAGAGTACAGACAAGACGAAGAATCTGCAGAGGATGATGAGTATTGGGAGGAAAGGTAGAGAACAGGGGAAAAATGTATGAGGAAACAGTTCCGTTAAAAAGAACGTGGGTAGGATATAGAAGAGGAGAAGAAACGACCAGAAATCAGATACAGGAACCTCTATACCAAGGGCAATAATGTAATGTAAAGCTTGTGAGTTCGGCGTGTATTTTTAAACTTTCTTTTTACATATTAATGAATGGAGCTGGGGAAAAATTATAGACCAAAAAATGTCACTGAGGCAGAAACATAATAGGCTCAAAAATGCTAACCTTAAATTTGAGCTCTACTGTTTTGTAGCTACTTCCAAAAAGGATTTTTCCCAATGGCCTGACCAAGACAGCCCCTAACCTCCTTTCTTTGCCCCCTAGGGACTCTCATTCAAGTGAAGCCCAGGGTTTTAGTTATATACTGCTTCAAAGTCAAGTGTGGGTTGAGTCTGCTACTAGCTACAGACAAAATATTATTTATGGCTGAGATTTCCTCCTGTCCATTGCTCAACTCCAGCCTTTTCTCAGCCTAGGCTTTACAGTCTTGAGAACTGAAATCTCATATATAATATGTACTTTGTTTCTTGCATGAGGAAAAAAAAAAAAAAACCCAACGACATGAAAATTTGCAGATACCCTGTGTTAAGTATTCCTGGATGTCACCCTGCAGCTCTAATTTCTGCTTTCTCCTCTGCATTCTGGGTACTGCTGCCGGACTTGTCAGCACCTTGTCACTGCTTCCTGTTGCGTGGGCTACCATCGGACTCTGTGTTCTTAACAATTATCCATAAAAAACCCCAGAAGATCCTTCACAATTAAAAAATATATATTAACAGGTAAAAAAAAGAAAAAAAAGGAAGCCACTTTAAGAAATGCAGTTTCCCGGAGCGGGTGCTATGTGTAAAGGCTGCACAGCCTTGACTAACTGCAGCGTGGTCTCCTCTTTCCCAGCCCCGTGATGCTCTTTTGTTCATGGTGTGACAAGGATGTAGGGAGCCAATATGATTTAACTAAATAATACACAAATGTCAAGAACACTTTCATGTCTTGTGTACAGACCAGAATAAATGACTCGGACGGAATGTTTTGTTTTTCTTTTCAGGGAACAACTCCACAGTTTACAAGGAGCTTTGCTGACAAGAAGTGGCTAAGAAATATTATTTAAAATAACCTATTTTAATGTAGGCGTAAACGGCTGAGGTTTTCACTTGGGTTTAAAAGACAGAGGTCTGGAAAGGAGCTTGACAGGCAGAAAGCAGTGAGGACTTAGGTTTGTCCTGGAATTCTTATGGGCAGTGGGGAGAAAAATAAGTCCAGTAAGAAATGAAAATGAGGAAACTAGTTTCTCAGAATTAAAGGTGAACCGAAAGGAATTGGCAGCTACCAGGACATGCCAGCCAGAGAGGGCACGGTATCCGATACACGTGACAGACCGAGAGACAACAGCAATGCTCCCCAAACAACTTGCCTGAAGGGTTTGCCAGGAAGCCAGATGCTGCTTCTGGAAGAATATCTTCCGTGGTTGGGCATCTGGGTTCAGTGCTTTCCATTTAAAGAGGAGAAAGAAGGTGATAAAAGGCAGCACCGTTACTGCCTTCTAAAAAAATGTGCTCTAAGTGTATATATGCAGGCATGCACACACACACACACACACACACACACACACACACACACACACAAGCATTAATAAATGTTGACATGGAAATTGTTTTTAAAAAGAACCCCTAAAAATGAAACTTTTCTTTTTAGATAGAAAGAAATGTAGTAGAGGCAGGAAAGTGGGGAGGGTGAGAAGACAGACACTAAGGAAACCCCTTCTATAAATATAAGGGCTCACTAATTAATTAGGATTAATTAGGTAATTTTATTTAAAGGGCTGGGATTATATCTGGTGTTCAATTAGAAAAAGGGAGTCTGAGGGATTGGCCTGTGCCTCTATCACAGTTGGCTCAGCTTTCTCACTCTTTGTTTTACCATTCCTTCTTCCCTGGAAACACAATCGAGTATTGGTATTGGCAAGAAAGCAGAGTGTGGTTTAGTGGACTGGAAATCAGGTGACTTGAGGTCTGCTTGATTTTTTTCTCCCTTCCACTTTGAAGTTTGCTCCATAAAACAAGGGAACCAAATTTCTTTATATACTTTAAAGCAGAAGGCAAGCTTTTTAAATCAAGGTGATTTTTTTTTTCTTCAGCTGATGCTAAATAATTCAAGGTAGTATGGCAGTATTGGATCTCAAATGATGGATGAGGAAGTTGGGGTTGACCTGATAGGAGGTAGAAGTGGTAGAAGTTATTTAGTAGTGAGAATTATGACAGAAGATGTAAAAATAAATTTTTGTATTTCAAGATCTGCTACTAATCCCAGATAATCAAGAAACCAGAAGAACTGGCAATCTTACTATGTATTGCAGTAATTGATCTAATAGGCTCCACCCATCACTGATGAGTGGTCACAGATTCCCTGACTGAGTCTCCCTTGGTGTGGCCAGCCTCTTTTAGAACTCATTCATTGTAGTGCTTGCTCCCTTTTAACATGCAGTCTTAATATTAACAGTATCTCTTTTTTCCAGCCTTCAAGTTCAGGAGTAACTATGCAGGATGTGCAGGTTTGTTACATAGTTAAACGTGCGCCATGGTGGTTTGCTGCACCGATCATCCTATCACCTACGTATTAAGCCCAACAGCCATTAGCTATTCTTCCTGTTGCTCTCCTTCCTCCCATCCACCCTCTCACCCCCACCGACCACCTTCCAACAGGCCCCAGTGAGTGTTGAAAGGATTCCCTATTTAATAAATAGTGCTAGCTAGCCATATGCAGAAAATTGAAACTGGACCCCTTCCTTATACCATATTTAAAAATAAACTCAAGATGGATTAAAGACTTAAATGTCAAACCCCACACTATAAAAACCACAGAATAAAATTTAGGCAATACCATTCAGAACATAGGCACGGGCAAAGATTTCATGACAAAGATGACAAAAGCAATGGCAACAAAAGCAAAAATTTGATAAATTGGATCTGATTGAACTAAAGAACTTTTGCACAAGCAAAATAATCTATCATCAGGGTGAACAGAAAACCTACAGAATGGGAGAAAGTTTTTGCAATCTCTGCATCTGACAAAGGTCTAATATCCAGCATCTATAAGGTACTTAAATGAATTTACAAGAAAAACAACCCCATTAAAAATATTATTATTTTTATAATCAGAAGAGCTGTGCTTGTTTCTTCGTCAGGATGAAAAGAAAAATATCAGGTGAGGGGAGATAAACTTGAGAGGAAGAACTTGCTTACCAATACCCTTAAGATGGAATAGTCCCTAGTACTAGTCTGAAAATATCAAGTTTCTAAGATTGCAGGTGATATGGTTTTGCTGTGTTCCCACCCAAATCTCAACTTTAATTGTATCTCCCAGAATTCCCATGTCTTGTGGGAGGGACCCAGGGGGAGGTAATTGAATCATGGGGGCCGGTCTTTCCCATGCTATTCTCCTGATAGTGAATAAGTCTCACAAGATCTGATGGGTTGATCAGGGGTTTCTGTGTTTGCATCTTTCTCATTTTCTCTTGCCTCCACAATGTAAGAAGTGCCTTTTACCTCCTGCCATTATTCTGAGGCCTCCCCAGCCATGTGGAACTGTAAGTCCAATTAAACCTCTTTTTCTTCCCAGTCTTGAGTATGTCTTTATCAGCAGCTTGAAAATGGACTGATACAGTAAATTGGTACTAGTAGAGTGGGGCATTGCTGAAAAGATATCCAAAAATGTGGACGTGGCTTTGGAACTGGGTAATAGGCAGAGGTTGGAGCAGTCTGGAGGGCTCAGAAGAAGACAGGAAAATGTGGGAAAGTTTGGAACCTCCTAAAGACTTACTGAATGGCTTCGAGAAAAATGCTGATCGTGATATGAACAATAAGGTACAGGCTGAGGTGGTCTCAGATGGAGATGAGGAACTTGGGAACTGGAGCAAAGGTGACTCTCGTTATGTTTTAGCAAAGAGACTGGTGGCATTCTGCCCCTGCCCTAGAAATCTGTGAAACTTTAAAACTTGAGAGAGATGATTTAGGGTATCTGGTGGAAGAAATTCTTAAGCAGCAAAGCGTTCGAAAGGTGACTTAGGTGCTGTTAAAAGCATTCTGTTTTAAAAGGGAAACAGAGCATAAAAGTTCAGAAAATTTGCAGCCTGATAATGAGTAGAAAAGAAAAACCCATTTTCTGGGGAGAAATTCAAGCCAGCTGCAGAAATTTGCATAAGTAGCAAGGAGTTTAATGTTAATCCCCAAGACCATGGGAAAAATGTCTCCAAGCCAGGTCAGAGACCTTCATGGCAGCCCTTCCCATCACAGGCCCAGAGGCCCAGGAGGAAAAAGTGGTTTTATGGGCTTGGCCCAGGGTCCCTGTGCTGTGTGCTGCCTAGGGATGTGGTACCCTGCGTCCCAGCCACTCCAGCCGTGGCTGAAAGGGGCCAACATAGAGTTTGGGCTGTGGCTTCAGAGGGTGGAAGCCCCAAGCCTTGGCAGCTTCCATGTGGTGTTGAGCCTGTGGGTGCACAGAAGTCATGAATTGAGGTTTGGGAACCTCTGCCTAGATTTAAGATGTATAGAAACACCCGGATGCCTAGGCAAAAGTTTGCTGCAGGGGCAGGGTCCTCATGGAGAACTTCTGCTAGGGCATTACGGAAGGGAAATGTGGGGTCGGAGTCCCCACACAGAGTCCCTTCTGGGGCACTGTCTAGTGGAGCTATGAGAAAAGAGGGCCATCACCCTGCAGACCCCAGAATGGTAGATCCACCAACAGCTTACACTATCTGTCTAGAAAAGCGGCAGACACTCGATGCCAGCCTGTGAAAGCAGCCAGGAGGGAGGCTGTACCCTGCAAAGCCACAGGGGCAGAGCTGCCTAAGACCATGGGAACCCACCTCTTGTATCAGCATGACCTGAATGTGAGTCAAAGGAGATCATTTTGGAGCTTTAAAATTTGACTGCCCTGCTGGATTTTGGACTTGCATGGGGGCCTGTAATCCCTTTGTTTTGGCTCATTTCTCCCACTTGGAATGGCTCTATTTATTCAATACCTGTACCCTCTTTGTATCTAGGAAGTAATTAGCTTGCTTTTGATTTTACAGGCTCATAGGCAGAAGTGACGTGCCTTGTCTCAGATGAGACTTTGGACTGTGGACTTTTGGGTTAATGCTGGAATGAGTTAAGACTTTGGGGGACTGTTGGGAAGGCATGATTGGTTTTGATATGTGAGGACATGAGATTTGGAGGGTGAGGGGTGGAATGATATGTTTGGCTGTGTTCTCACCCAAAACTCAACTTGAATTGTATCTCTGAGAATTTCCACGTGCTATGGGAGGGACCCAGTGGGAGGTAATTGGATCATGGGGGCTGGTCATTCCCGTGCTATTCTTGTTATCACAAGAATAAGTGAATAAGTCTCATGAGATCTGATAGGTTTGTCAGGGGTTTCCATTTTTGCTTCTTCTTCATTTTCTGTTGCTGCCACCATATAAGAAGTGTCTTTTGCCTCCCGCCATGATTCTGAGGTCTCCCCAGCCACGTGGAACTGTAAGTCCAATTAAACCTCTTTTTCTTCCCAGTCTTGGGTATGTCTTTATCAGAAGCATGAAAATGGACTAATACACTAGGCTTACGAAGTTGATGTTACCTGGAACCACTCACTGGCTATTAGATTATCATCTTGTTCAATGAAGTAATGTGATTCCATTTGTTCAACAAAAATTATTGAGTATCTATGTAGGACACAGTACTAGGGGATATAGCAGGAATCAAAATGACATAAATTTCTGCCCTTCTGGAGCCAATGCTCTAAGAGCAGAAGAGGCCAGGTTAGTTCTTTATATTTTCAGGACCTGGCTATGCTATAGAATATCATTTTTTTCCTGCTAGATTATATTTATTCCTGTGTCTTTTTTTAAAAGCTGAAGGGTGAAGGTAAGAACAGTAGCTGGTCATTGTTATAAATTCTGCCCAATGTCCTATTAAGCTGAGGTTATTCTAGGTGTTCCTTGTGTAATGAGTAGTTTTCATCACAAAATATAATACCTTAGCTCTTGCCAAATGTTTTTTCTATCAACGTGCGTGCCATTCTCAGACTCCTTTTCTGGTATCTCTTTCTCTGACCACCCATTCGATGTTAGAAGTCTCTAGGAATCTGTCCTTGACTCTCTTCGGGGTTCACATGATCCCTTGGAGGCATTCATGACCTTACCCCATTGCCATCTTTAAACCAACACTCCAAAATTTGTCCCTAGATCTCAGTCACCTTTCTTGCATTCCCAACATATATGTCTTATCCTTGACTGGATTTTGCTAATAGAATATAACAATGAGCAAGTCACACTATGTTAACAAAATTTCTGCTTTTTTCATGCCTCCAATTTGGTGCTTTTCCTATATGAAATGTAAGTTAAGGATATCACCATTTGGCTAATTCAAAATCTGGGTGCCATCCTGGAATCCTTCGTCTTCCTAACCTCTCGCATGTACTTGGTGCGCATGTTCTGTTGCATCTACCACTTCAATGCCTCTTGTATCCATCACTTTCCCCCATTCTCCCTAGCACTCCCTTAGCTGGGGATCTCTAGCTTGGACTACTATACCAGCATCTTTACTGTTTTCCCTACTTCTGGTGTTGCCCTTCTACAAGTTGTCCTTCACTCTTACAAAAACTGTGGTCTTTATGAACACAAATTTCATTACCTTACCTCTCCACTTCAGATCCTTCAGTGATTTTCCTAATGTCTACAGGTTTTTTTTTTTTGTTTTTTGTTTTTTTGACATGATCTTGCTTTGTTGCCTAGAGTGCATTGGCAAAATCATAGGTCACTGTAGCCTCCGACCTCCTAGGCTCAAGTGATCTTCCTGTCTCAGCCACTTGAGTAGCTGGGACTACAGATGCATGCCACGATGTCTGGCTAATTTTTTAATGTTTTGTAGAGACGAGTTCTCACTATGTTGCCCAGGCTGATCTGGAATTCCTGAGCTCAAGCGATCCTTCCTCCTCAACTGCTGAAAGTGCTAGGATTAAATGAGTGAGCGACAGTGTTTAGCCTACGGAAAGAATTTCAAGCTCCTTATCAGATTGTATGGTATTCTTCACCATTTAACTTGTTTGCAACGTTAGAGGCTCATAATCTGCCACTGTTTATTCCCTTTATAATTCCTAATTCTCTAATCCTTCCAGAGGACTCGCCATTTCTTTACCACATTGCAGTTCTCTTCCATGTTCTTGTACAGAGTATTCTCTCTCCCTATAGTAGGTCTGTTGTCTGCCAAGCCAACATCCTTAAAGATAGCTTGTTTCATGTCCTCTGGGGGTCATCCTTTGATTTTTCTAAGCTAAATTTCAGCTGCTGCCTAGAATTCTCCTAGCATTTTAGATATTGCATCATATTTATTATAATTGTTTACTAATTTATCTGCCTCAGGAGATGATAAGATATGTGAGGGTAGGAATAGGAATCCTCTTTATGCCTTTAACATTGAGTTGAAGGGTCAGCAATTTTTTTCTGTGAAGGGTCAGATAGATGGTAAATATTTTTGGCCTTGTGTACCTTGCTGTGACTTATTGTGACCTGTTGCCATTGTAGCATGAAAGCAGCCATAGGCAAAACATAAACGAATAGATGTGTGTTTCAATAAAACTTTATTGACAAAAAGAGGAGGCAGGCTGAGTGCGGCCTGTGGGCCACACTTTTCCAACCCCTGATTTTGTTCAGGCCTGGAATATAGCAGGCACTCATTTGAGACTTCCTGAAGGAATTTGTAGGTAGAATTTTACAGTTACCAAACATTTTCACAAATATGAAGTTATTTGACTTAATTCACACCTGAACAAAAGGGACGGTTACAGACTTTGAAAGATTTTCTCAATGTTGTACAGTTTCTAAGGGCTGAGGCTGGGACCTGAGACTATGTCTTCTGATTCCAAATTATTTCCATTAGGTTAAAGGCCAAGATTCATAGTAGAGAAGGGTAGGGCAACTTAAAAATTTGACCTCTCATGAGGGAAATACCCTCATACAGTTGGCCATCACTTAACAATAGAGACAACAACGATAGACGGGATGGTAGCAACTTTAGGTTTTGTTGTTTCCTGTTTTTCAGTGGTGAATGTTACCATTCAAATGTTAAATCTGAAGATCTAAAGTAATAATTTCACTCCTGTCTTAAAACCTTATCTCCCACAGCCTTCCTCTAGAACGAGGAGGCACTGCTGGAAGGATCACTGAACCTTAGTCCTCAGCTCACAAACCTTATAAATCCCATGCCAAGATGTCTCCTAAGTAGATGACATTTTAATGATTACTATGGGGAGTTGGGAACTATTGCTTCACCTTCGCGATCAGAGTAATTAATTTTCTTAACTACCAGGCCAAATTCTGCCATGGGAGTCCAGTTGAGAAATTTCAGGCCCATAGGAAGTACATTAGCTCTTCAAAGTGATTAGGGTGCCATTTCAAATACAAAAGCAAAGGAGCTAGGAAACTCCTGGCTTATTTCAAACAACTCACAACCCCTGTCCCACAGGAAAAGAGAAAAAAAAAAAAAAGAGAGAGTAAAAGAAAATAATAAATTGCACAGGTTCCTCATTTTCCAGTAAAAATACCCATGTCTGCAAGTCTTTGGATATCAGGTATTGTGGTTGGGTGAAAGACCAAAGTGTACAGAAAAAGAATGGAGTGCCAGAAGACAGCACAGAAAAACATACCGTGCTCAAAAGCACAGCAGAGCTGAGCATTCAGAGGCCTGAATGGGAGGCAGAGAGCGTCACCAGCATGGCCCCCGACGACCAGAGAGAAGGGTGATGGCTGTGGGCTTTGAAGTCCATTCTTTAACTATATCTAATGTCTCCCCATCAAAACATCAGAAATACCTACAGTGCCTTTTTAAAGACAGGGTGGACGAATTATTTTGTCTCCATTGTTTTCTGATACAACCCTTATATTTCTGGGTCATTATCATTTAAGTTGCCTCTGACATGCTTTTGTAGAATATTTTATTTAATATCCATGAAGACCACAGAGAAGCTTTAAATATCGGTTTACTTTCACAAAATAGCCCCAGCTCAACAGTTTCTACTTTCAACGAGGCATTCAATGGGCATTTGTCCATGAGATTTGTCTATCCAGCCGTATCATTTTTTCACCTTGGAATTCTATGAACAGCTGGACAACTTTCTTAGAGTCAATGCAAAGGGGAAGATTTTAACTTTCCTTTCAACCTATTTTACAAAGTGCGAGTCTCCTATAATAATGTTTATTTGCACCTAAAATCTGCAGCAAATATATTCTTCCAAAGCTATTTTTAAAAATCAACAAATAACATTACTTCCTAAGACATTATTAAAAGTCGCCCATTTCTAAGACATTTTTATTTTCTCTGAGTAATGTGTGCATGCATAATGTGTACATAAAAGTTCTTTTGAGTGAGTCCTTACCCCCACCCCCCTCACAAATTTGAGGTTGTTTTGGCTTGAAAAATGCATGCCACAAAGGAAATCTGGCTAACTCATTAAATTTAGCTCTGTGGAAAGACTTTATTTATTTATTTTCTAAATTTTCCATAATTATGTATTATTTTTATCATGAAAATGAAAATATGGAAAAAGACTTCAGCAATATCTAGAATATACTAATAGTCATGACGACAAAAGTTCTAGTACTTCCAAAGGGCAGCACCAGGCCTAGGTGGAGATGCAGTTGAGAAGATTCCAGGTGAATATGTAGTTGAGAAGATTCTAGGTGGATATGTAGTTGAGAAGATTCTAGGAGTGTTTATATTGGGGACTGGGACACAGAGTATGGCCCTGCTGGCTTCAAAATCTCTTACTTACCAGGCTTTCATAAAGCTGGTGTTTTGTTTGTCTTGGCAGGAAATTCTGATCATGAAAATTACTCTGAGAAGTTATACAACAAAGCAAGAGAACTAGAAGTCTCCTAGGGAGACTCTTCTAACAGAAGAGGCTCTTCATAAGAGGCATAGGGAGACCTGTGCCTATTTCCAATTTCCTTATGCCTGCCCCAAAGGCAGGCAGACTAGATGATCACATTAGCAAACTATCACTTGGAGGGTGAAAAGAGTTGGAACCAAGACCAGGGGACAATATGCCAGCCAGGCTGACAGGGAGTCTGAGACAGAAAAGAGTGGGGATTGGGTATGAGAATGGGGGTGTGATGTAGCTTGTCAAACATGTGAAATAGTCTCACTGGGACTCTGGGAAACTGGCTGAGTCAGGACAGTAAGGAAACTCAAGTTCTGGAAAAAGATCCTGAGATGGGATAAAGAATTTTCTGGAAATCATGAAATTTAGCAGTAATTTAGCCTGCACTGCCTTGGTAATTCTTGCTACATATATTTCACTAATAATTATTTTATATTTCCCTCATTATAAAATACTGTAATAATAATACATGTAATATAATACATGTAAAAATAATACATTGATGTAAAATGTTTATTTAGTACTTATGTGCTAAGTACTACGCAAGACTCTTCAAAAGCATTATTCATATACTTCTCACTACAGAAATAAGTTCTATTATAATCTCCCTTTGACAGATGACAAAATGGAAGCTTAGAGTTGAATGAATTGGCCAAGATTATACCTCCAGTAAGTGGCGGAGCCAAGACTTGCACTCAGGTCAGCCTAACTCCAAAGCCTGGTTTCTTTGTTCCCTTAACCTCAATGTCTCCTCCTATACCATTATGGGGGGGGGGGGGGGGGGGAAAGAAACACAGGAACAAAACTCTCACAATCCAACCACTCAAATAAAGAAATATTAACATTTTAGTAAATATTTTTATAGTCTTTTCTACATTCACAACTTTTTCCCCCATATTTCTAATTATGCTCTCTTTGAGTATGCAAAAGACTGTATCTCTGATTTTCTTTAACATTTAACACAGCATTTCTCCAAGTTGAAGCAGAAAGAAAAGAAAAACCATGAACTACACTTTACTAAGGCAATATGATGTATCCTGTTCTACATAACCCTCCCATCACTGAACACTTACATCGTTTCCAAATGTTCACTGTTGCAAACAGCGCTACCATGGACAATTTTATCTGCATAAACTTTTCTCCTCTATGTGACTGGTTTTAGAGGTATGAAACTTTGAAAAGTCTGCATTCTCGAGATATATTGCACATACGGGTTTTCCGATATGTTGGCTGTCCATCCCAACCAGCAGCATATAGAGGGCTTGATTAATACACACCGCTAAAAATCGGATTCACCCTATTTCATCAGTTTTCTATAACCCTGTCATCTTCTTTCCCATGTCTGTTTTTGGAAAACAGAGAAAAGAGCACCCTTCTAAACAATATCTCATTTTGCTTTTAAAAATAATGCTATCAGGGGGGCTATTTTCATAAGTACTTATCATTGAAATCTCAGATGTATCTCTATGGCTGACTGGATATGGGAGACAAATGAAAACTGTGTGGACTTTTCCTTTGAAAAATCTCAAGATTTGGGCCATTTCTTGCCTTTTGACATCCATCACTCCAATCCAATTACAACTCCCCTGGGACCTCCTGGGTTCTCTCCTCTTTCTACCTCTTTCATCCTATACTCCGCTGTCAGATGACTCTTACATTAACACTGAGCACATCATGCAATTTTCTGGTTCATAAAAGGTTAACGATTCCCTAGTTATTATTTAACCCCTTTACTGGCTCTCAACCACCAGCTACTACCCATCAGCAAGTAAACCATCTTGCTAGGTCCTCCTTCCCATTAACTTCATCTTCACTCTGCCTCTGTGCCTTTCTGCCTTTCCAAAGAAGCAGGCTATAGGAAAATGCATTTGACACTTGTATTTCATAGAGACAGTTTTGCCATTTATATGATGATTCAGAAGGTACCAGAGGACCTTCCAGGGCCTATCACTGTAATGTCAATTTGTGAAAATGGCTATTAATAAAGGTTTCTGGCTGATGGGATCTTGAGATGATAGCTTATTCCGAATTCCTGGTCTTAAGCTATGATAGCAGATGTATAGAACTTGACCTTGAGTTTGATTAAGAATGAAGACTCTGGACTCTGAGACTAGCCAGCCTGTGCAGCCATTGTGCAACCTTATGCTTAATATAATCACAGTCCTTTAAAAATTCTGGCTTTTGTGGATAGGATTTGCATCTACCTTCTAGTCCAACTGTGCTGCATTAAGCTTTCCCAGTTGATAGCTGATCTGCTTTGAGGAGTGCATTTAACTCAGAGCTCTGCAAAAATGGAGTGCTTTTCTGTTGACTGTAGAGTACGTAGGTCAAGTGGAATTTTTGGCACTTCATTACATTCCTTGATCCTCACTAAACAAACTTCAAAATATATATATTTCCAACAATTTGGAATAAACACTACATACAAGGGTTGACGATAGATTTTCTGAAGAACTACCAAATGCATCAAGACTAAGGAAAACATTCTAATGATTCTTTCAAACACGAATATATTTAAATTCCTGTTAAACAATCTTCTTATTTAGTCTTCTCAGGCTTTGATGACATGCCACGATTGGCTGTTTATCAAAAACTTAGCAAAAAAATGCTTAACAAGATATAATTGTGTGCACACACTCGTGCATAATTAAACCCAGTTTATAAATTGGTACAGGGTGAAATATAGTCATACCACCCAAGAAAAGTTGGTGGCTAGCAAACAACACTTCTTCCCATGTATAATCATCAATCTTAAAATGTGAATACTGTGAAGTGATATAATAATCTGATCTTAAATCTTAATTTAAAACATCCATTTCCATCTCTATTGAACTAAATGAAAGTTCTAACAAGATTAGGAAATTAACTTGGTTGTAAAAAAACGGCATCAGGCATTAATTGTTAAAACTGGGATTATGTGGCCTGGACATGGACGATCGTCATCCTTTGAAGGTTTTTAACTAGATAGATTCTCTTCTGTGTGTTTTATTTATTTTATTTGAGGGAGGATTTAGCTGACTCTTAGTTTCTTTATTTTATAGCTGTTCCTTCAGTTGAAAAAAAAGGGAATAATTGGGACAGAGTAATGGATATTTCTCAAGAACTTTAAGACAAGGTATTGCATAGCATTAAAGGGTATACTTTTCCATTTGTTTTATGACTTTGTCCAGTTAAAGTTACTGAGATAAGCACTCCAGTATTTACTTGTAACTTGAAACCGCTTTCATGGTGTGTCTGGATCCCAAGGGAAAAGAATTAACATTTGAGGAATGCTTACCTTGTGCCAGGCATTTTATATGCATTATCTCATTTAATTCTCATAACCACTAGATATGGTTGATAGTATTTAATCTGATTTTACTTGCCTGAGATCATAATGGGAGTAAAGTATAGAGCAAGGATTTGACTCTAGGTCTCTCTTTGTATTTCTTTAAAGCCGAAGATCCTTTCACTAAACCACACTGGATTTCTCACCGTAGCCAGTATGTGGGAGTGACAAGAAGGAACACTCTAATAGTAAGAGATTTTCTGAACTTTAAGATAAAGTTCCCCTTTGAGAGTAAAATAAGACAGAAAATGATATGATGAGTCAGATTAAAACATGTTCTCTAACGCAATGAACTGGTTTAGCAAGTTATGGACTCTGTATACCATGAAATACTATTGACATCATTAGAAAGAATAAGATAAGTCTGTTTAATGAAATAGAAGTCTGTATATGAGTTGCAAAATAGTTGTATAATATGTGCAATATGATGTACTTTAACATTAGAAGCAACCATACACACATATGTTTGCATATGTTTAAGAACAGGTCAGGAAAGACACATACGAAAATGTTAGTTACTTCTGTTCAGCAGGCTAAGAGTGGTAGGCAGATTTCAGTTTTTAAATGCAAATGCATCACTGTTGCTTAATTTTGGGGGGTGCAATTGCATGTATTACATTCACAATGAAAAATCATGTAATGGATTAGTTGAACAATCTGTAGGAATGACTCATCCCAAATTATGAGTGATTGAGGTGTTTAAGGAGATTTAATCTCACAAAAGCAAAACTGCTCAATCTATTTGAACCTCTGTCAGGCTTCAATATTAGTATGCATATATCATGAAAGCTAAAACCTCATCACTTGCGTTGCACTCTGCCTTATCTGAAGAAGGTGTTAACAGAAGGCAAATGAGTAACAGTCATTTCAGACTTAGCATGTCCAAAATAGAGCTCTCAAACCTGCTTTTCCTACTCAACTTGTTCCTCTCTGCAGTTTTAACCGTCTCGGCTACACTATCGTTTCTTCACTTGCCCAAGTTGAAACCCAAAAGTTGCACACTTGATTTCTCCTTTCCTTTCCCCATGGTATCCCAACCAGCAGCAAGTCCAGCCTGATCCATCTCCACAATATCTCTACCCGTTTCTCTCTGAGGGCTCCACTCAAGCCACCAATATCTCCTGCCTGGACTACTGTGGTTGTCTGCCATTAGGTCTTCCTCTCTTCATCTTTGCAATGCATTTTCCACTTAGCAGCCAGATCAATCTTTTACACTCCCTCAATTGTAGCATTCTTCAGTGGTTCTTCCTCGAATTTAGAATGGAATCCAAATCTCTCACTGTGGACCACAAGAACCTATGTGATCTGATGCTAGTGTGATGTTTGGGACTTCAGCTCCTGATCCCATCTTGCCTCCACAATAGGCCCTAGCACTTCGGGTTTAATTTCTGCTTTCCAAATACTTCCAGCTCTTAGGGGCTTCTAGGGCTTTACATTTGCCTTTTTTTTTTTTTTTTTTTTTTTTTTTTCCCCCTGGAAGACTCTTCTCTTAGCTATTTACATGGATAGCACTTTATCAATCTGAGCCAATATTTTACAGATGAGGGAATTGGTTGCAGAGGGTTTCAATAACTTATTTGTGGCCCTAGCACGTGGTACCTGGTGGGGCTGAGTTTTGAATCCATGTCTGAATCATTTCATGTTCTTTCTATTATGTTAGATAACAAAGTCAAGATGACCCGTCCCAGGGTCCGGGCGATGGTTCTGACAAGCAATCAGCAAACATGTACTTGTTGAAAAGGCCTTGAAAATTAAGTTATTTCAGAAGTCCCTTTTGTAGATTGTCCTTCCTATCCCTAACACATTCTCCAGCTTCTGCAGAAAGACCTAGGTCAGCTACAAGGGAAAATACGAGATGTACGCATTTGGAAACTCTTGCCTTAGAGATGTGAAATTCAATATTGCCCATTTAGGAAATGACTATAAAATGACACATCCAGAAATCCTTACAACTTACTTAGTTAGATGTCCAAAGAGGACTTTCATGGTGTCACGATTTGGTGGAGGGAGTTTTTGTACAAGAGACTTTACAGCTTCAATTCTTGTGTTGTTGTCTTGCTTTTCTGAAAAAAAAAAAAAAAAAAAAAAAAAAAAATTAAAAAGTAAGGTTAGGGAAAAAACAAGATTTCATAGGTACAGGCACGTGAGAAAATTTTCTTGAGAAAATTTCGGACTGAGACTAGCAACTAAGAGTCCTAGTCAGTAGCTGAAGGGAATAGGTGGACTCGACCTGGATATTAAGGAGTTTCTTTTTATTTTGACTCTGAATTTGACAGTGGCAGGCCTTCTGGGAGGCTGTGTGTGAACTGATTAGCTTTTAGCCTTTGGACCTTTTCTCCTTTCTGCTTCTTTGAATGTCGATGGAATGGCTGTACTGTGAGATAATCTTAACATGAAAGCAACAACGATGTGACTTTGACATTGTCTTCCTGATCTTAACATTTGGTTTTCTTAAATGTCCTGTTTTACAAGGTGTGGTAGGGTGAATAAGGACCTTCCAAAGATGTCCGTGTCTGAATGCCTGGAATGTGTGACTATGTTACCTCACATGGCAAGAGGGACTTTGCAGATATGATCAGTTAGAGATTTTGAGATGGGGAGATTTTTCTGGATTATCTGAATGGGCCCAGTGGAATCACAAAGATCCTTATTAAGGAGAAACAGGAGAATGAGAGTCAGAGAGAAAAGGTGATATGACTTCTCATGTGACAATGGGAGCAGAAAAGAAAGGGTATGCGATGAGGGGCTGCTTTCTGAGGAATTGCGAACGTCTCCAAAAGCTGGGAAAGGCAAGGAGACAGAGCCTCTAGGGGTACTGCAGGCCTACCAACCTCTTCAGTTTCAGTCTGAAACTGATTTCAGACTTGCACCCTCCAGGACTGTAAGAGAATAAGTTTGTGTTTTAAGTTTGTGTGAGTGTTAAGCAGCAATGGGAAACTAAACAAGGACAATATAGTGTGATTTGATTACAAATATTCTATTGTTGCTTGATTTTGTAGAAGGGCAACATTGTTTTAAAAATTATTTCCATGTTATCCTTTTTCCCTTACATATTTTGTCTTTGCTTTAAAATAAGAGAGTGTAAAACAGGAAAAAAAATCGAAATAGCATATTGCCTGGTCATACACATTTTATAAAATAGGAAGTTGTTCAAAACCGCGTACCACATAGATTGATTTCTCTCATTTTGTTTTGTTTATAGATGGAAAAGTAAAAATTGATTTACTTAGTACACTAGGGAATTCATCTTTCCATAGTTTTAACCACGGCCTTACCATCTAGAGGTATAATTATTTATTGAACTTAAACACCTCATGCACTTTCCTTTCTATACTTTAACTTCTAACACAGGGCTCTTGATGATTCTAAACAGGCCACAGCTGGAAAATAAGATATAAAAAAGACTAGTATGTAAGGCAAACATCCACCCAATAACCATTCTCTTCTTCCTTAGCAAGACAATCCCACAATCTGTTGAGAGGATGGTAATAGACCCAGCTGCCTTGGAGCTGGAGTGGCCATGGGACCAAGTCTGGCCAATGAGACTGAAGTCACAGTGTTGGTCAGGCCTTCTGGGAGAGCATGTATGAGCTGATTTAGCCTTTAGCCTTTGTACCTTTCCTCCTTTCTGTTTCTTTGAATGTAGATGGAGTACTATGTACTCTGAGCTAATCTGGAGAGCTGAAACTCTGTGGAGTGAAATACACAGGTAAAAAGAGCTTTCTCGAATCTGTGGAGCAGACATACCAGTCCTGCACTGTCTGCCTCTGGGTTTGTTTTGTATTTTTTGAGACAGGATCTTGCTCTACTGTGCAGCCTGGAGTGCAGTGGTGTGAACATGGCTCCCTGCAGTCTTAACTCCTGGGCTCAAGTTATCCTCCTGCCTCAGCCTCCTGAGTAGCTAGGACCATGGGTGCATGCCACCATGCCCAGCTCATTTTACTTTTTGTAGAGAAAGGGTATCCTTATGGTGCCCAAGCAGGTCTTTAACTCCAGGGCTCAAGCAATCATTCTGCCTTGGCCTCCTTACGTGCTGGGATTACAGGCATAAGCCACCACGCCTGGCCCACTGGGTTTCCTTGACATAAGAAAATAAGCCCTTGTGTACTGAAGCCTTTGAGGATGGATCTCTGATACAAAGGCCAAATATAGTTCTTAATAATAAGATGTACTTACAAAAGTCCAATTCAATAGATATATAAACTTTATGACAGTAGGACAAGAAAGAGTTAGTTTAGAAACCGGCAGTTTCTTTAATATGTTGTCGCAAAAGATTTTTTTTTATAAGGAATTATAGGGAAATATCCTGCAGAAGATGGTATTTGGCTAAAGTGGGATGGGGGCAGTCTTCCTAGTAGAACTCTGCTTGGAAGCTTTTCTTTTTCCTCCTAAAACCACAAAGGCCTATAAATAATGCCTCCCACAGTCAAAGCTTTCAAAATTGCAGTTATTCTTAGAAGAGTTCCAACATAATATGGCTTGGACAACTGCAAACAAAAGAAACAAAGGGGAAGCGAGAAAGAGAAAAAAAGAAAGTTGCAACATCATAGCCTATACCAGACCTCATCTTTTCTGCCAAATAGTAAAAAGCCCTCTTGGAGCTTAATGATGGTAAGAAAATGTGATGCTTCACAAGACCAATTGGAGCCTATGAAATATCATAAACCAGAAAAAAAGTACAAGTTAATAAAGATGAGAGTGAAATTGGCATAGTATGCCCAGGTCAGAGCTATTAGGGATGCTTGAATGCTTTCCATCTAACCATTTGAAGCTAATACCACACAACCATAATTGTGTGTATATATGCGTGTGTATACACACACACACACACACACACGTGTATATATATATATTCATTCAAGAGGTGGATACATACTGTACAGTTTGGCATGATTCCAGTAGTGCAGTTTACCTGAGGATCTGGTGAACTACTAGGTGCAAGCAATCAGTATGATACTGGGAAGGGGAGGAGAGGAGAGAGGAGGAGAAGAGACCTTTCTAATTTCACTGAAATCTCTGACGATAGTAATAATCAAGTTAATGCCAGAGTCTCCAAAAAAAGGACCAGTTGACATTGAGGGCTACAGAAGTAGCAGCTACAAATTAAGCTTGACAGGCAGGAAGTGGGGAGTAGTCTTGTTGGTTCCAACCAGCAAACTTTACTCTTAGGGAACATGACCCAGTCAGGGTGGGGTTAGAAAAGATTGGCCATTGCTTACTTAGAAAGAGCTGATTTGCAGGGACACTTTCATGGTGTTTGGGCAGGAATTAAGACATAATCAAGTCTGTTAAGCCAACAGGTAAAATAATTATGAGCTTTCTTAGAGTCAGCTCTCACTTTCCTGTGTTCCGTTGCATTTAGAATATTCTACTTACACCACGTTTCACATGGTATTTCTACTGCTTGAATGCTTGTCAAATTCCCCTATTAAATAGGGAATTTTCCTTTAAAGCTAGGCAATTGGTGGGTTAAATGAATGAAAAAGGAATTAGTGAGTGAACTAATGAAAGTTGTGACCATGAACTGGAATATGGGGACCTTGGTTTGAATTCTGTAATGGCTTTTTATTAGCCGTGTGGTCTTGGAGAAGTTTCTTACTCTCTTTGAATAAGATCTAAAAGTGTAGTTTTGTTGAATAAACAAGATAGTATGTAATGCACCAAGCACAATTACAAGTAAAGGAAAGTACTCTATAAATGTTCACCTTCCCCTGCACCCCTCTCACCTCTTTTGAGGCCCAAGCCACTGGGTCTTGTTCACCTTTTAATTCCAGCAGTTAGCATACTATTTGGTTGCAGGGACATTCAAAATGTAGTTGCTAATTCTTGAATTGAGTTGGTGCCAGTTGGTGAAAATACAATTGCTATGGTAGACCAACATTACACAACAACCTAAATACTTTGTGATAGGCTGAGAAATTGATGGTCTGATTGGTGAGCAGGTCAGTTATGTATAAGTATCCTTATGAAAAGTACATGTGGTTTCCAAGTTTGCCTATAAGAAACGTTCTACGTGAAGAATATTTTATAGAAATATTTTTTCTCTCTTTTTCCGCTTTCACACATTCTTGGGGAATCAGACAATTGGATATTGGTGCATGCATATTTGTGGCCAAGTTATACTTCAGTGCTAAAGGGGGAAGTGTACCATGGCTTAGAGAGAGCTGAAATATTAGGGAGGAACAATATATTTTTCTTACAACATAATCAGAACAAAATCTTCTGAAAAGGTTATAGTAAAGCAGTGGTTTTTTTTTGTTTTTTTTTTTTTTCATTCAAATCAATACCACACCCACTCTTCCATAGCTTGTAAAATCAGGAAATAACACAAACACTTCAAGTGGAGGAACATTTAAAAATACAATTGGATACATTAAAATCGAAATGACACCTTTTCAGATCTGGTTTATTGATGTGTCATATTAGGAATTGGAATCAGCATACATAATACAGGAGTGGTTAATGAGCTAAGATTCATACACAGCTTACTAAAGATGTGTCAACTGTCTTCAATTGATTCAGTGAGCATCTGAAAGACAGCATTTTCTATTAATATTTCTCCTTCAGCATATGCTTTTCTCATTATGAAGCGCTGAAGGTTCTGAGGAGACTTTGAGATATCACTAACTTTTTACATTATGACTGGTGGGAGGAGGAAGGAACTTTTTGTACTTGGAGAATTAGAGAATCTCTTAGGCAAACTGTATGTGAAGAGACTTATATAAAATCTTTCCAGAGGTAATGAACTCCATAATTCTTTCCCTCTTTCATTTGCACTTACTCCTGCCCTCATTCTATTATGATTTATTTTTGCATCTATTCCATGTAATACCTCCATTTTAGTTCTCCACCCATATCCGAATAGCCTCTTCAATCTCTAAGCTGTGAACCCACAATTGCACACACAACTTTTTGTAGTGCTTCGTTTTTTCCATCCAAAAGTGATACTCAACCGTTTCTTACTAATACCCGTTCCTCACCAACCTGCCCCCATCTTCTCAAACTACATCAAGCTAACTGTTGTAAACAAGCTTCAAAAACAATTCCACGCTGTTCAGAGAAGTAACACCTACGTGATGTGAAATAGCCTTTAATGTTATGATAAGAATGCGGCTTTATAGTTTTGAGGGCACATTTTTCAAAATATGGTTTATGATAGTTACACCTGCATTCATCTGCATGAAATGTTGTTACTAAAGCACATTTACAACCCAATACCTTTTAGAAAAGAGATAAGATAAAGCTGTATATGATGATGGAAAAAGTTCTGTACAGTGAAGAACCTTGGATCCGATGTCGCTGGACACTTTTCTGTCCTTATCCATGCCTTTATTGTTCTTATAGCGTCATGTTAAATCATATTTAAAAATAAATTCTGCTTTGTTATATAGGTTCACTCAGAGGAAGAAAAAACCAGATTATCCCAGTAATCAATGTATAGGGAGTACTATTCATCTCATTTGTCTACAATTCTTAAAGGACAACCGTATTCCTTTGTTTTAAAGAGGTCAGTAGTACCACAGCTGTTCTGCTTCTGAAAGTTATTCTGAAATGTCTAATGCACCCTGTATGAAAAACATGGTAGTCCCTGCATGTCAGAGCTATATTTGGAAGAATAGCAGTTCTCTAGTTTCTATTCAATTTATACTTTTTGTACTGTGGCCATTTCCGAATTTAGTTAGAGACTGTGCTTGCTTACAGGAGGAAGGAGTATCTCCAGAGATCATTTTATTTGTTTCAGCATGCCTTACAACTGCATATAAACCTCTGAGGATACACTTTTTAATGCCAAAACTTGAGTTGCCCATTGAGGAGTCATCCCAGGGATGACAACAATTGCTTGATAAATGTCTTTGAATAACTCATAGTTGCTTTAAGAAGAGTAGCTCTGGGGGCAAATTCAAATCTCACAAACATACACATGCTTCAAACTCACATTATAAATAAGAAAATCGGTATATCCAGTGACATACCACTTCTCAGGCATCTGGAAAAGACTGGGTTAGAATTTTTGCTATGCTGTATGATTTTGGACAAGTTGCTTGAACTATTGATGCTTCTAGTTCTTTACTTGAAAATACAGAAAAATTATACATCTTATTGGGTTTTTGTATAATTAAATATATCAATGCACATAAATGTACACATAGTAAGTGATCATTTAAGTAAGTCCCCTGTAAGTCCTCTTCCCTTAAAACATGTTTCTTTTTCATTGTCTCCTCCATCATCCCTGATACATAACTGCTTCTGGTTCAAGGTTGTTTCTGAAATCAAATAAAGTCATACTTTTACTATTTAGTATGCTTTCCTGAAAGTAGGAACAGGGTACAGTATGTTGTAGCTTTGTAAATATATAGAATGCTGTCAATTATCAGAGAGTTTGGTTCAAATTCCTAAGCGGTTACAGTATATCATAAATAGGAGTGTCATTGCATCATAAACAAGGAAAAACCACCGCCTTGAGCGTAGCCCATAGTTGGCAATTTGCAGTTTTTCAAGGTACTGTGCCCTTCTCCCCAAACCCCAGAAAAGCCATATTTATATTTAATTAAAAGGGAGGCATAGTCTTAATGTCAAATACATTGTAAGTTTGGCTTTTGATGTTGATAAACTGTGTGAAAACAGTTCAACCTGAGAAGAGAGGTTCCTTTACTTGCAGGAAAGACCAGCAGGAACTGCATCTATCTGACTCAGATAAGACATTTCTTTCTCTAGAGAGGATCACCTGACAGTTCGAACTGATCACCTCTTTTCTACACCAGATTTCTTTGTATTCACAGTTTCTCCTTCCAGGAGATATTCATGTTTTGGCCATTTTTTTGAATAAACAAGCCCTCTTAGGAAGAATTTAAAAAATAGGAACAACTCTTTATAGTCAATTGTCAGTATCAAAAATTACTCTGGCCACTTAATTGGCATAAGTCTATGGATTTGTTAAATGAGGGAGGCTTCAACTCACTGGCCCCTTTAGCACTGTTTCCAGAACCATTTCTGGTCCTGGCCCCGAAGGAATTAGACCATGTACAGCATGCTGTTAGGAGGGGTGTTAAAAGGGTAATCTCTGCTTCCTTCTACCTCTATCCCTGCTCTCTAGCCATAAATTATTAAAAATAAATGTATAATTTCTTAAGAAATTAAACATATATATATATGGCTGAAGAAAACCCTATTTATTCAGGCCTGTGTGCAACCTGTGGCAGATACAAAGTTGGTTGCTATCTTTTCATTTTACAATCCGGAGGGGCAGAGAAATTACAAAAGGTGTCATAATAGATGTTTAAATATAAGACATGTCATAATACAGGTGTCAGTGAAGTTTATGTCTTTCTTCTGACTGAAGGGATCATCTAAGATAATTGTGAAGCTCAAAAAGCTTCTGAGATGTTACTCATTCCAAAATAATTCAGAAATGCAATTGATACAAATCAACGAGTGTAAAATTCTATTTAATCAGTTTCTGGAAGTCTTCAAAATTATTATGCTTAACTTCTTGATACATTCACAAATACATTCAGGAAAGTAATAATATCTTTTCTTTCCCATGTGACTGTATCTATCTATGTTATGATGCATTATGATCTCACATTGGGGCGAGTTTGGAAAATGTATTCAAGTCCTAGTCTTTAAGTAACTTTTTTTTTTTTTTTTTTTTTGGTAGACAGGGTCTGTCCCTGTCACCCAGGCTGGAGTGCAGTGGCATGATCTCAGCTCACTGCAGCCTCCCAGGTTCAAGCAATTCTCCCACCTCAGCCTCCCAAGTAGCTGGGACTACAGGCACTCACTGCCATGCTTGGCTAGTTTTTGTATTTTTTGTAGAGATGGGGTTTCACCGTGTTGCCCAGTCTGATCTTGAACCCCTGGGCTCAAGCGATCCACCCGCCTCAGGCTTCCAAAGTGTTGGGATAACAGGCCTGAGCCACCGTGTCCTGCTTAAGTAACTTTTAATAGAGGGTATTGCTTTGGTACAATCAATTTTAGGATGATAACATTTCCCCAGACTCACCAATCTGAAACTGGCTCTTAAACCAAACTTGCACTCCTCAGTTTTGTAGTGATGCCTCTATTTGTCTGAATCGGAGAGTAAGGCAGTGGCTGACACTCCAGCAGCAATCTTCACAGGAAAAGCATGATCCTATTGTCCTTCCTAGAATTTCTTGCTCTTCAAAGTAATTTTGGAGGTGTCATGGTGGCCAAGTACATTTCTGTAACTTACAATGATACTAATTCATCCTTAGGCGATAGTCTGTGCTGAGAAAATGAAGCTCACTGGTTTATTTCTCTAATTCGGTTTTCCTGTGAAGATTTTCTTGAAACTATATTTATTCATCTATATCTGGTTTTACAACCTTTTTTTTTTTTTAATTAAAAAAAGTCTTTACTATTTTGAGTCATTTGAAATCTTTTTCATCATAGGCCAGTAATTCAAATACTCAACTAGCTATTTATATTGAGCATTATCTTTGTACATTTTCATAAGGGTGGAAATCCTACAAATACTTTTCAAGGTTTGAGGTTTTTAATGTGTGTCTTTCCATTGGTAGACCAATTAAATTTATAAGGGATTAAAAAACTCACTTGAAAACAACTAGGATCTATATCACAATTAAGCAAAATGTGAACTAAGAAACACTTTTCCTGTCTTTGGGTTAAAAATACTGTTTTTAAAGAAAGCGTATTAAACTTTATCCATAACCATTCATTTTGAACAAAAGACCTCTGAAGAGGAGATAATGGTTAGCATAGTAAACTGTCCGGCTAGTTCATTTGACACGGTCACATAGTGACGCTGAGAGCAGAGAGAGTTATTAACTAAACAAACATCAAAATCCTTTAAAAATGGGTTATAAAATAATTTTATGATTCAGCTTTTTTAATTGTGAGACTGTTGTAAAAGAAGAAAAACAGGCAACATGTGGCAACTTTAGTCAGCATTTCTGAACTGGGAATGATAAACACCTCTGCCTGGCTCTGGCATTTATCAGGACTGAGATATTATTACCACATAGAGTCACAGCATGGTTACTGTTATCATCAGAAAAAAGAGCCAGCTAATCTTAATGGTTTGTAAAGCCGTTACCTGCACTGGTCTGACATTTATCATGATCATTTTACCACATGGGTCCTCCATAGCAAAGGTCTTTTATCTGGAAGGGACATCACTATGAATTATTATTTGCAGCTAGGTAGAAAATTGTATGTTGTAGATACCTTTTCTCATTATAAATCACATAGTCACATTTCACCATTTCCCCCAGAAAGCTGCTGAGCCTAGATTTTTTGCCACAGCTTGTATTCTTCTCCCCCACCCCTTTCTTTTTATAGTTTCTTGAAAATATTAGGCATTTTTAAATTCACACCTTTAATTCTTGAAGTACCACATATATGGTAGATGTAAATATGAACGTACTTTCATTATAGTTAAGAAACTTTCCTGCACATTCTGTATAAAGCCTGCACAGTACTTTAGAAATTGAAGTTGAAAAACTGTCTACTTAAAAAAAAATTATTCTCTCTTCTGACCTGGTGTCCAGACTTTCTCTGTTCTTGACCTTGTCAATAGAATATTTACCAGTAGATCAGACAAAATTTCTTATGCTTGATTTGAAATACTCAAAACAGCCCATTCCAAGCCTGAAATCCTTAGCTTGAAACTACGTTCTTATAAGAAGTAAACCAGTTTTATTTTGTTAGTGAGTTCTTTCAGACTCAGTTTTAGTAAGTTATAATGGAGTAGAAGATTCCTCCAACAAATTTCTTTTATAAGATGCTTGGATTCTATCCCTAACTATCAATGTCCTAAGGACATACATTAATAGATAGTATGGAAGAAATAATGATATTAAAAGGTCTGATGTTTTAAAACCATGAGTTCAAGTCAGTAAAATGAAATGCATTAATTTGACAATGGAAAATTACAGCGCAAAGCCCAAGTTGTTTGCCATGGAGAAAAAATGAACAAATCCTCTCTTTTAAAAAGATTGGGACAACTAATCTTCTGAAAAAGATATTTATATATTTTCTCCTTTCTCAAGTGTTCCATTAGGAATAAACAAGCCAGAAATTCTGTACTTTTATAATGAAGAGGGAGTAGAATTCTTTGCCATTTTTGCATTTAGAAAGAAATGTGCAAGAAGAATGTGACAATTTAAGCAAATCAAGATTGTTTCAAATGGATCACAAACGGGACTTTGTGGGATATTTTATACTAGCATGTGAAGCAAACAGTAAATTTGAAAGGAGGATTTTCTCAATGGTCTAGTTCTGATGTGTTTTCCCATTGCTTTGTGTGTTTAAAAGAGGTTTAGATGTGGTGTTTAATATTGCTTCGACTCTCTTGCAAATGAGTTCTGGAGAAATATTCTCACATGAAGGAACGCTGGTGTGCTGCATTGCTGACGGCAGCTGGGGGGATATGAATGAAGAAACCAGATTTCCGAGTCTGGATTTAGCAAGAATAAACACCTATCATTCCATTAAAAAAAAAACACTATCATTTTGAATGCTTACAGCCATCCAAAGTAGACCCCCTCTCCCTTTGAAGTAGTTCAATATTTTTCTCAAATGACTCCATCCTTGAAGGGGAAAAAAATATCAACTTTAACCTGAGGCGCAGTATCTTGCAGTGATGTGTGTTAGTCTGCCTACCTTGCAATATTTGGTTCCATATAATTTTTTGTATTATTACAAATTTCCTCCAAAGGAAACAGTTTCTGTTGTAGAGACTTGTGAAATATACTCACATAAATTTGGAGGCCAAGGGGAGGAGGTCATTGGTGAAATTAACCTGTACTTCTGTTGCTCAAAAGGAGTCGCACACAATTTGGTGCAGTCTTCTAAAATTTCATTGTAAAATGGTGGCCTAATATTCCAACCTACTGCTTTACCTATCAAATGAAGGGCTACACTGGTTTAAAACAAACAAATAAAAATAAGCAACAAACAACTCCTTCATTCTTTTTCATTTCAGAATGACTCTTTGGTTCTAGTTTAACACCCTCTTGCCATTATTGTCACCCAAATACTGTAACCTGGGAGCATTTACAATAATTAGTGAGGGGCTTTGCTGCCTTGGTTTTTCTGCTTTTCTGGGGAACTGGGTGAACTGTTGAGTGCTAATGAAAGTCGGAGACTTCTAGCTGTAGTTGAGCCAGGCACAGCGCAGGCAGACGCTTTAAGCTTCCCACTGTGCGGCAGTGCAAGCTTCCCCGCTGTTATGTTTACCATAGTTTTAATGTCTGTGAAAAAATTCCTGATGCAACCGAATTATGTTATGCCCTTTTATTTATCTAACCCTACCCTCCCTGCCCCGCCCCCCGCCCCAATTTAGCAGATTACTGTTGCCCCTGCCTATTACAGAAAGCTCCTCCTCAACTTTGTGACCATCTTACTACTTCAATTCTTACCATGAGAGTCTAGCTGCTTTGCAGCCTTGCTTGCAAAGCCTATCCAGAAGTTTCGGGAAGATTACACACACACCCTGCTCTACTTCTGTCACCTAACAACAGATATCCTCTTTTGCACTGCATTTTAATTTCACCGGAGGTAATATTAAAACACCAAATTCCATCATCTGGCATTGGCAATAATAGCTTAAAATTCAAATGTGCTTGGTGAAGTGCACTATGTCTTTAACAAAAAAAACCTATTGAAAGACCTCAAACTCTCACTGCCAGCTAAGATGAAAACAGCCAATCTGCAATGGGAGTTGTCCTTTTCTTAAAAATGGTTATCACAAAGAAAATGACCATTCCATTATATTGCAAATTGATGAATTCACCAAGTGTGATGTACAGTGAAATTATTAATGAATATTCATACAACACTTTCAATCCATTAATAAGGCTTAAGACAATGAGGATGCAACTCATTCCCATTTAGATAATGTGTTGGGGGGAGTGGAACTAATAGCAAAAACAGTACTTGAAAAAGTTGAACTTTCATGTATCAAACTCCAGGTGCCAGTTTGAGGAGAATAACCAATAATAGCCATTTTTTACATATTTGATGGGACTGATTATGCAATGTGCAACTCTAAATGGCTTATAGCACATTGTAGCATGGTTCCATCCCATTGGCTACAGTAGGGTGCAGGCAGATGGATGACAGTGACAGGGAGAGAAGTGCTTTTGCTTAGCCGTGCGTTAAGATGCCATCCAGAAGCTCTGTGCACTGCAGACACTTCATTAGGATGCCAGGATAATGGTAAACTACCACTCAGAGTGACACCCCATTTCCTGCTTACTGAGCGCTCCAACCTCGGCAGATGTCAACAATCTCACAGTGCTACAGAGCAGACCTAACTTTCCAGCCACTTTGACTCCAATTTTTTCCTCCTAACAGTGCCATACATTATGTGCAATATGTAATGGCAAACACCTCACTGAAAACAAAATCTGCACAATTCGTTATGACCAGAGTGCTTCATTTTTTTTTTTCCTTCTTTTAAAAGATGAGGGACTGTGAGTTGGGCAAGAGAGTACGTCCATCCGCTGTCCTAACCTCAACATTTCTTGCTATAATTTCATTTGCTAATCAGTTCAAAGTGTTAATTGTGTGATGAGCTCTGATTAATAGCAGTTAAACTCTGATCACGGGGGATATGACTGCTTCTTTTAATTAATGTCCGTTCCAAAGGTAAGAGCTTTTGGAATTCTTTTGTTAAAGACTTGAGACTCAGTTTTGGTATGGTTTTTTAGCTGTCTGCCAAAAAAAGGCTGACTTGAGCATCTGGATGGTATTTTCTCTGCAAATGTATAACTTGAGACCATTCGCACACCTCCTTACCAGCAAGTCAAGCCAAGAGAAACTTTTTTTCTGTGATGTAAAATCCAAAGTTCTTTTTGTAAAGAACCAAGGTGTGGTTTAGATAGTGAAAAAAAATTTCCCGAAATGGAAAAAATAATACTCTGAAATCTATCATTACAATGAAATGATTTATATTTTGTGACTCTAAGCATCTTCTTAGAAGCTCAAAGACCCTTGTAAATGGCAGGACTGAAAATAAATATTTCCCTCTGGGGCCTGTTATCATTTCCAGGTAAAGACACAACTGTAAAGAAGTAGCCATAGGCAGAGGTCACGCCCCAAGGAAGAATTTGAATGCAAACTTTCAATGTGATGCCCTCTGCAAAGAGCTGATGCAAATCATGACTTTTGGTTTTAAATGGCATCTGGTTGGCAACACCTAACCACCTCTTGAAACTTGTCAGTAAATTTGCTCTAAAGCAAAGAAAATATAATAGAATTCTTATAATAATTTAAACAGGGACTGACAGTAACATAGTGACAAAAATTTAAGAATAACTTACTCGAAGACATGTTGTTCTTAATTGGAAAGTGCCAGTGGTACATGAGCTATTGAAGTGCTGAACCAGAGAGCCTGCCTTCCTGAAAGCAGATAGAAGCATCCTTATTTTTCTTCAAGTGTCTGATTTTTAGAATCAAAGCCTCCAGGCCTATGCCAACCAAAAAACTGGGCAGCTTTTTCCTACACAGTTAATGCTGTTTAGAAGTAGTGTGAATGCTTCCCTTCTGCCCCTTCTCACCAGTCGCCTTCCCTTCTAAGCTACACATCAAGACTTCTCTTCATACTGGGATCATTTAAAGATAGCAATTTCCATGAAGTATAACTGAGGATATTGTAGGTAGAAGGCAGAAGGAAAGTCCTGATAATGGCACATATCCCCATAGGAATTGTGTAGTCCCGTATGTAAAACATAAAGGGAAGAAAGGGTGGAGACTGGCAAAATTCTTTAGGAAGAAATGCTTGGAATTCTAATGCTTTATGCACTTTATCTTTTAGAGTGCCACAGAGTCAAGGAATTAGGGTGGGAGAAAATTCAGTGTCAGGATACTAGGGCCATAAGAGAATAAGTATGCTAGATAAGAATTAACGTAAGAGCTGTGATCATCAATTTGCCATTTGAGTATAACTTCAAGACAAAATGCTAAGGCTGGAGCTGAAGCAGAGGGTAAAAAGCAGTGTGCATAGAATGTTGCATACATTTCTACCTTTTGAGATGAGTAAACATAACAAAATTTCCAATAACGTTTGACCTGTGAAAGAACTCAGAGAAGAGAACAATGCTCAGAAAAAGCTTAGAACTCTTACAATAACTGCTAGACAATTAAGAAGCTACTTAGTATCTCTAACACTATTTGACACAGGGAGTGGAATGAGAAGGATCAGCAAGCCATAGGAGAAGACAGGGAAGATGAAAAGATCACTAGAATAAGATGACAATTATATAGACGATTTGAGGAAGGACAGTGTGAAAACTAAAAATGCAAAACAAAATTAAATTTTGCACTGAAGGTCAAATCGTTACTGCAGAAAAATTAGGTTTGTGATACGGATGACAAACCAGAGAAGTTTTCCCAGAATATGGAGACATAAAAAGTGATGAGAAAGAGGACATGTTGGAAGTCAAAGAATGAAGAGATTATCTACAGCTTATAAGCATACTTGAGGAAGAAACCAGAACATTTGAAAAATATGCAAGTCAAGCACAAAATTAAGAAAACTCCTGTGAGTTAAAAAACTACCTCAGTATTGAAAATGACAGTGAGGTTCTAAGAAAATATAATCGAGGCGGTATACTATCTTGATATATTCTGGCAAAACTTTCAAATGACGAGGATAGAGCATCATTCTACAAATATTCAGAGAAAACGAAGACTTAAAAAAATAAACATTTAGGCTTTCCTAACACTTTTCTCACTAAACCCGGAAAGAAAACAAGGCAATATCTTTTGAATTTATAGGGAAGAAATTGTGGCCCTCAAATTGTGTGCATACTCAAAATTGTCTTTTGCATGTTAAAATAACAAAGGCATTCTCATGTATGCAAAGATTTATAATAGCACAGCTTTCTTGAAAAGTTTACTTGAAGGCTTATGTAATTCTACTAAGTGATGAATCAAAATTTACAACTGTAAACAAAACTAAGCATCTTCTTTACTTAATTTGGATCTAAAACTCCAAAGGCCTCCTTGGATTATTTCTCTCTGGCTTCCACTTAGCTCTTGGTGACAGGAAATGCCTTTCTTGTGGTCCACCCTTGATGGTTCAGGTGAAAGCTCTTGGGGGCATTTGATGATTAAAACAATGACTGGTGCTGTTCATTCTGGAGTTTGCTAGAAAACAACATTGAAACATTGCTCTGGAGAGATACTAAACAAGATTTTTATTCCCCTCTTAAAAAAATCAAAGCTGCAGAGAATGGCATAATGTTTACTTCTCTTCGTAGGAATACTTGGTAAACCTGCTTTATATCTATAATAATGGTATTGAAAAAACTGAGTGGAGAGCAGTTAAAGTGATAAAAACTAGAAAGTCAAGCAATTAGGTATTACATATGAATTTTTCTATGTTACACATGTTTTAAAATTAAGCAGGCTAGGATAAAACAAATGCAGAATGAATGTGTCAAAGGAAATAGCCCCAAAACATGGTCATTGTTAGAGTAATTTTTCTTTTTACTTTTCTGTAAATTTCAAGTTAATGTCAAAAAATATTATTTTTTAATCTGTAAAAAGCAATTTAAAGTAAAATAAGTTTGTACAATTGTTTAGATACCATATAATTTTGCTAAGCAGTTAATTAAAAAGACTGGTAGGAATATACCAAAATATTAACTGTCGATAAGTTATGCTTAAATAATAGGAGTATGGATTCTTTTTTTATTCTTAAAATTTATTTTCCACATTTTCAATAATGAGTTTGTGTTATTTTGATAACAAAAGTAATTATCTGTGTTGGTAAAATGATAACGTTTAGTTTGGTCTAAAGATAAACTATTTGCACAGTTCAAATCACTTCTGGGAAAATGGTGTGCTAGACTTTCCTCTAGGTATTTTTCTGCTGCAGTTAACCTTTTATTTAGTGAACATATTCTAGAATCAAGAAAGCAAAGTCTGAGTTTGCCACTATCTTCTCCTGGGTGAAGTTATTGGGCATAGAGGCACTTGCAGAGAGAGTACAGAAGATATAAAATGCCTTTAGACTATATATTTGCAGTCTGAAGGAGGACCAAGGACCCTGCAGTGTCATGTATGTAGATATATTCTAGTTTCATATTCTAATTTCTGGCTCTTCCTCAATCAAATCCTTTCTTAGGGAATTGTATTGCCTGTCGGACTGAGCCTCCAAAGAGTGGAAAATAAAACCTATACACACAACACTAGTTCATGGATGAGAAGTCATAGTAACATTTCTAAGTAAAAAAATAGTCAGCTGTTCATTTCAAAATATTTGTATTGAAACACACATTTTTTTCTCATACCTGAGCCTTTAAGCCATATCAATCCCTCTTTTCTTTTAGAAAAATAGATAGGTTAAAGTTTTCTCTACTTGTAGAGAAAAGTAGAGAAATAAGATAGTTACCCAGCTGATTCATATCCCTAAACTTTAATTTTGCCTCAATTGTTCTACAAGTATTAGATGCCCATTTAATATCTGTCGATCAACTAGTCCAGACAGTTGACTCAATTCTTCAGTGCACCTTATGTGCAAAATGAGCTGAGAAAATATTCTTTAGAATTAACATTGATAGCTCCCAGTTCTAGTCCACAGGAACACAAGGAACCAAAAGTTAAATATTCTGAATGCAGAAGTTGTTGGGCAAACAAGAATTAAGGTTTTTAGCTCAGTTTTAAGTCAAAATTGGTGTTAGATTTGTATGGACCACTAATTTGAAACAGTAGGACGCCAGCGTATCTGGAATATTTAAGAGAGCCCCCTGTTGGTTAATCTTAGAAATGTCTTCGGATTCCTTTCTGACCAGACACATTTAAACATAGGAAATTGGCCCTGTGATTAAAAGTGATTTGAGATGGGGGCAAAGTAAGCCTCTGTATGTCATTTATACCATTTTCACAGTAAAATATGTTCAAAAACAGTCATTTAATTTTCAGTTTTAAAGGATATAAAAAGACAATACTAATCTCCAACAAATGTAAGCAATGTTGGAAATATTTTAAATAGAATTAGACTAAAAAGTAAATGTGTGCATATTACAGTGGGATTCCTTAGGGGTTGGGAGTGATTGCTATATTGAGAGTAGTGCTTTGCAAGGGCTGCTTTTTTTTTTTTTTTTTTTTTGAGACGGAGTCTCACTCTGTCACCCAGGGTGGAGTGCAGTGGTGCAATCTCGGCTCCCTGCAACCTCCACCTCCTGGGTTCAAGCGATTCTCCTGCCTCAGCCTCCTGAATAGCTGGGATTACAGACATGTGCCACCACGCCCAGCTAATTTTTGTATTTTTAGTAGAGAGGGGTTTCACCATGTTGGTCAGGCTGGTCTCAAACTCCTGACCTCGTGATCTGCCTGCCTCGGCCTCCCAAAATGCCGGGATTACAGGCGTGAGCTACTGCGCCCGGCCCTCTTTCATTTTTCTACATCCAATTTCTGGCTGAATTTGTAAAGAGAATAAAATTATTTTCTCATGCAATCAAGCAATGGCCCTTTTCACTGGTAGACATATTCCAGGACTTTAGAAATAAAAAATAATAATATTGGACGCAAATGTTATTCTTTTCCAGCTAACATAATTTTTTTTTAAAAGTAAACATCAGCTTCTCAAGGGAGATTTCGATTTGAAGACTGTTTATTATATCATTTGAATAGGACTAGACCTGGCCTTTTGACTTTGAACCACTACCAAATTTCAGGCTGTGAGGAAATTGTTCTACATTTCCTGACAAATTGAGTTAAGCAGACATTAAGTGGGCTTTAAGAAAACAAATGGCCATCTTTATCACAGGTGGACACTGATGGCTTAATGGGGCCTGGGCTGATTGTATCACTTCTAATGGCTTGACGGGAAGCATTAGGGTTTTTGCATAAAGAACTGGCATTGCGAACCCTGCTAACACAGACCTGTCAAGCG
>NW_026652299.1:8132047-8141384 GCF_009828535.3 Hylobates moloch
TACAACCTGTTTTTTATCATAATGAAGCATATGTAAGACTCGACGAAGGCTTAAATAACAATATGTCACTTAGGCAATACTTTAGTTTGTGGGTCTTCTTACAAAAAAATCCTTTTTTAACCACAATGTATTCCAAACAAAATAAACGTAAAATTATAGTGCCATCAATAACTCTGGGAATGTATTCAGTTGCACTGAAAATTAGAGAGTAAGCTCTTGTGCTATTACACCAGACTGGCAGATTGTGGATTTGTAAAAATAACAGAGAACTCCTCAGAAAAAGGAGAAGTGGGTAGGTTTGCTGCAGTAAATCTCTTCTTATAAGGATCCATCTAGGTGCTATAATCAAATTAACAAAGCATATAGGAAGTAAACTCAAATACTTCATCTGAGAAAAATTTTGTGTCCTCTGCTAATGAGGCTGAAGGATTATTCATGTAGCTATTGGTAAGTACTGAAACACCAGCACCAGACTTGGAAGGTATCCTGGAGCAAAGCTTTTGGTTGTAGTTTTAGGCTTTTGAAAGCTGAACAAGCAAGACTTTGGGGCTGCTGGAATGTGTGTGTGCGTGTACATATATATATATATGTGCGTGTGTGTGTATACACACGCACACACACTCATACATGTGTATGCATGTATATATGTAATCATGTTTTTGCATTTTCACATTTCTAAAGTCAATTATATTTCTTAAAGTCACATTCAATGCAGATTTTATATTATTTATGATTCTCATTTGGCTTTCACAGAATCACATTTTTGTTATAAGTGTTATAATTCCTATCTTTTTTTAACCTGCAATAAAAGGAAAAAAAAACTCTCCTTATTTGCTAAGGTTACAGTGTTAGTTTAATTTTCATAGAAGCGGTGGAATATTTTGAAGTGAGTAACATTTACCAAGTCATTAGTTTTATGCAAACTAGGAAGGAAGATGAAAGAAAAAAAATTATCAATTATTTATAGATTGTTAAAACGTATCTTAGTGCACTGCTACTGTATAGAAATGACAATTAGCCAAACTTACCTTCTTTAATTAATAATGCATACATTATGCTCTTTGGGCAACTAATCACCAGCTCTACAAATTTGTTTGACACTGTTGAAGATACCTATCACATGGGTTAGAAAAAGAACAATGCTCTACCAGCTGCAGTCAACTTTTAGCCTTCTAGCATTACTTAAAATGCTGTAGCAGTTCCAAGGAGCAAAATGGTGGTCCTGTAGCTGCTCGACACTATGAATAGGGCACCAAGCTGCAGAGTGCTGCCTGCCATGCCTCTGGCACCAAAGAATGCATTCTTTATCTCAAATTGCTTACTTAGAGACAAAACACCTCGATTTCTATCTCCTGTGTTAATTTCTGTAATCTTAGAGTGAAAAATTCTTGCAGGTAAATTGGTTCGGTTGCCTTAAAGCCGCATTGATCATATTGTCTGAACAAAAACAGGACCACATGGTTGGATAAAAGGAAGAACTACGTGAAAACTGAACTATTTATAGAGAAGCTGGATGAATGGTCACTATGCTTATCACGGAAAATTCCGATCAAACCTGTGATGAAGCCTTTGTGGCCATGACTCTCCACAAACTTATTTTTAATAAAACAGAAGCGTTTATCCATAGTAGTTTTAGGACTGGAAGGAAATGTCAAGACAAATTTTCAAAGAAATTTGCCTGTCTCTGCATCTTTCCGTACTTTAAGGACTGCAAATCCAGCCTCCTCATTTTACCCACAAATCTGAAGGCGAGGGCAGCTACCGGTAAGTTTGCAAAAGTTTCACATATGCCACTAAATTAACATAAAGGCCCAGGGATTCTATTTCTCAGAGGTCACTAAAGCATGGTATCATATTGAACTGCATACTGAAGTGGTCAACAAGCCAACTGACATTGGGACTAGGTAGACACTCAGCTGTCACTGATTTCCCCCTAGAGTCACACACACCACAATGAGGTGGCAGCTTGTAGCGTTTGGAAGGGGAAATGAGACTGGTGCAGCTCCATCACATATGGTGTTTAACAGACTACACTTCCCATTTGCTCCTTCGAAAGGTGTGCATTTTCAAGGGATAATGCCAAGTGTTCTTTGTGCTATGGTGTCTTTGCACTGAAAGGTGATGTGTCTGACACATTTTGGCAGGCTACTATGAAGAGATTTAGAATTTTCTACTGACTTTCACTAAGATTTCAGAGAATAGGATTGTCCCTTATCAAAGGTAGTAATCTGTCTTTTGGGGGGATAGGATCACAGTTCTTGAGTGAACTGAGAAGCATGGGTTTTTATTGATAATATTACTCACTGCCCTGCAAAATTTCTGTTTTGTTGCCTTTTATGTAAACATATACTGACTAGTGGCTCTGCCACCTATGCAGGCTTATCATTTTAAGGAGATTTGGAATTAGCGCTTTGAAATGTGGGTACGGGAAAACTAGAACATGTCTCTCTGGTGAAACCACCTTCTCTTTTTCAGCTGTTTTAAATGAAATGCAGACTAAGAGTCAGGGTGAATGCAAGGGCCATGGAGGCCCAAGAGAAGAACCAATTCTACATGTAAACCGAAGAAAATTTTTATTTCTATCATGAACATTGGGTATCTCCCCACCCACCATTTAGAAGGATTTCTGTTAGCCTTTTGTGAAAGATTGCTCTCATTTATTTAACTCATGCCACATGGCTTAGCTCCATAACCAGTATAGGGTTACTAGAGATTAAAAGGAAATCCATTTTGTATCTATGGAAATACCAAGCTGGAATTTAAGCTACAATTGCTGCAAGTTTTCCACATTATTGTATAGAATTGCTAGATTTATTAATGCTGGGCATTCTTCAACTACCCCATGTTTTGCCCTGGTCAATGGTTACCTGTCAAAATGCAGAACAATTTTTCAATAATATTCTGTGCTACAGAGAAAAATATTGTGTGTATTTTTTCCATGTTTTTGTTTGTTATAAGCTGAGTATTTGCAATAATTTATGGAAAGTCTTGGAATTATAAATATTAAGGCACTGCCAAATGATTTAACTATTCCTCCATGGCAAATTGTCTTTAAACACTACCATTTTTTTCCTTTTTTTTTTTTTTTTATCATTTACTTATGGACCAGAAACACTTGCAGGCTCTTGCCCCTGGCCTTCTGTGAGAATGTTAGTTAGCAATGCTCATAAAAACTCAATTCATCAATGTGAACATAATTTGCTATGAACAGAAAGCTCACAAAAGGGTGAATTTGTCAGATAGACAGGTGGCCTGAGATCTCTCCCTGATACTGAATGATATGAATAATAGATTCTGGTAAATGTATGCCAAGACTTGAGCTGTAAACACAGCTGCCTCCATTCCCTTCCAGAAAAACAGCTTCGAGGACGAAAGCACAGGAACCACGGTTCCACCTGAGGACCTAAGCTTGCACACACACACACACACACACACACACACACACACACAGGCAAGCACGCACGCATGCACCCCCTCATTCAAGAAATAAACAACACTATAAAAAAGGACAGAGTTGGAGGAATCTTCATGCTTTTCTGTTTCTATGAGAAAGACATTTTCAAGCTATCTTGGGCAGAGGAGACTAGATAGAGATGAAAAAGGAAATAGAATTTCCTAATGGCTCTGGTTCTATATTATTCAAATGTCTTGTTTTATAAAACACACAAATCAACAGAGCTAATAAACTTTGCAATATTATAACTCCTGTTTTATAATGAGCAAAAATAAGAGCAGGTTGACTCTGCAGAAGCACTGTGCTTGAAATCATTCTAGTAATTCATGGCTATTTGTCTTACGGGTTATTAAGTATTTATTAAGGTTCAAATGTAATGTAGCCTTTTCTCCAATTTACTCTGAACTTTTAAAAATCTGTTTTGCAAATTGTTTTCCAGGTAATGCACAAACCCACTTAAGAGCCGAATCCCAGGATTTTTGAAGATTCTGGTTGAGTGCAGCTTATTTTTTTTTAGCCTTTGTGGATACTGGTGCACATAGGTTGACCTATTCTGATAGCATTTATGATTGACTTTTCTAATCAACTAGCAAAGATATTGGATCAGACTTTCCTACTTACTACAGCAAAGCAGTGTTTTTTAAAGTAGAATACATATATGTTATTGGCGGCATAAGAGACAAATTTAATGGTTAGTTTAATGCATATTTAAAAAGCCATAAGTAACACTAAAAAATGTACGCTTTCATAGATATTATTGCTTAGGATAAAGCTAAATATATTTAAGTATAAAAGTCATTTGCTTTTAGGAAAAATAACATTGATACTACTGAAAATATAATCAGCGAAGTTAGCATATGGATCAATGAAGTTTGGGAAACTTGACAATCTCTTTCCAATCCCCAAAATCACATAAATGATCTTATCAAAAGTAATTAGGATCACAGAGCCACAGAATATAGAATCATGACATTTTTAGACTTGGAGTAGACCTTGGAAAACATTCTGTTCTCTTCTCTAATTTTATGGATGTAAAAACTATGATGCAGAGGAATTAAGTGAATTGACCAGGACACCTCTGTAGTTTTGGGCAGAGATGAAATTAGAAACCAGGGCTTCTCACAGGCTAATGCTCGCTGTTGTGAGGAAGAAAGGAACAAACTCGGAACTGTTGGCATCACTTCCCATTCACTTATAATTCTAGAATTATAATTCTATAATTCTGAATATTCCCCTCTAAGGAACGCTTTTTTCTTGACTCTTTATTGACAAGAAAATTTCTAAAACTACTTGCTAGTATTTATTTTGGCTTTCTCAAGGTGCATACTTCAAATAGGAGTTAAGCTTGGTTTAAAAGAAAGTAAGGGTTTCAAAGTGTAGAGGCAAAGATATTCCTCCTCTTTTGGTTCTTCTCTCTTTCTTTTCTTTTTCTTTCTGAGACAGGGTCTTGCTCTGTCACTGAGGCTGGAGTGCAGTGGCATGATCACAGCTCACTGCAGCCTCCATCCCCCCAGGCTCAGGTGATTCTCCTTTCTCAGCCTCCCAAGTAGCTGGATTACAGTCATGCACCACCATGCTTGGCTAATTCTTATGTTTTGTATAATAGACACAGGGTTTTACCATGTGGCCCAGACTGGTCTTAGACTCCTGGGCTCAAGTGATCTGCCTGCCTTGGCCTCCCAAAGTGCTGGGATTACAGGCATGAGCCACCACACCTGACCTCTTTTGGATTTTCATAAGAAAGCATCTCTTCCTTTTTTTCACATGACTTTCTGCCTTTTATTGTGTATCAGTTGCACACATTGTCTTTTCCCTATCAGACTGGTAGAATTTTGCATGCAGGTGCTACACGTTATGTATCTTTGATTTTTAAAATTTCTTAGCTCATTGTCTTGCATGTGATAAGTACTCAATAACTTCATGATATGAAGGCACAAATGAATTCAATTCCTCAAATTCCTGGTCTGTGGTTCCATTAAATACAAAGGTTATTTCATCCAGTCCAATCAAATCAAATCCATCAAATAATTAAAGCTTTTAAGTAGTACTTGATCTAAATTAGAGAATGTTCTAGGTGCTATGGGTGGCAGAGATAGTGAGCAGAGTTTAGCCTTTTAGCCACGCCAACTAGGAGGGGTGATATGACACAGATATAATTAAAATGCAAGGCACAGGAAAATGGTACAAATTTCTATGGGTATTTGAGGAATAAAAATATATCTTTCTGGGAAAATCCAGAAAAGTTGTATGCAAGTAGGGGTGAGGGTTCCAACAACCAAGGAGTCTTGTTTCATTCCCTACACCAATGTCTAAAGATAAATAAAACAATACACATTCCATGGTTGCATTCATGATTCAGTTAACAGATACACTAACCATGTATTCCAAAACATTTGCTGTTCACCACACATAAATCCCTGAGCAAGCTCATCAGGTCTGAATTCCCTAGTTCATCTCTTTTGCTTTAAGCCTAATTAACTGGCACTCTGGGTCAATATTAGAATTACTGGAACCATGAAGATTCACAATGAATGGGATGAGTACTGGAACCATGTATGATCGAAACACAATAACATACTGAAACATACCATAAATGGTCTTTCAATCACTTCCTTTTTTTGTTTGAAGTAAAATTGAGGTGGTAATCACACACTGAAATGCACAAATCTTAAATATACAATTTAATTCTAGGCACACCTCATTTGACTATACCTTGCTTTATTGCACCTTGCAGATTTTGCAGATATTGCCGGGGTTGTTTGTTTGTTTGTTTTCCAAATTGAAGGTCTGTGGCAACTTTGGTCGAGCAAGTCTGTTGGCACCTTTTCTCCAGAAGTATGTGCCCATTTTGTGTCCCTGTGTTACGTTGTGGTAATTCTTGCAGTATTTCAAACTTTTTCATGATTATTCTATCTGTTACGGTGATCTGTGTTTAGTGATCTTGGATGTTTCTATTGTAATTGTTTTGGGATGCCACAAATTGCACCCATATGAGACAGCAAACTTAATAAATGCATGTGTTCTGACTGCTCCACTAATGGGTCATTCTCTTGTCTCTCTCTCTTCTCGGGCCTCCCTATTCCCTGCAGCATAGCAATATTAAAATTAGGCCAATGAAAAAACCTACAATGACCTCTAAGTGTTCAAGTCAAAGAAAGAGGTGCGTGCTTCTTTTCCTTTAAATCAAAAACAGAACATGATTGAGCTTAGTGAGGAAGGCATATTGAAAGCCAAGATGGGTCAAAAGCTAGGTTGCTTGTGCCAAAGAATTAGCCAAGTTTTGAATGCAAGGGAGAAAAGTTCTTGAAGGAAATTAAAAGTGCTACTCCAGTGAACACATGAATGATAAGAAAGCAAAACAGCCTTCTTGATGATATGAAGAAAATTTGAGTGGGCTGGATAGAAGATCAAAGCAGCCACAACATTCCCTTAAGCCAAAGCATAATCCATAGCAGGACCCTAACTCTCTTCAATTGCATGAAAGCTGAGAGAGGTGAGAAAGTTGCAGAAGAAAAGTTTGAAGCTAGCAGAGGTTGCTTCATGAGGTTTTAAAAAGGAAGCTGTCTCTACAGTGTAAAAGTGGAAGGTGAAGCAGCAAGTGCTGACATAGAAGATGCAGCAAGTTATCCAGAAGATCTAGCTAACATACTTGATGATGGTGGCTACACTAAACAACAAATTTTAAATGGAGATGAAACGTGTTATATTAGAAGATACTATTGAGAACTCTCACAGCTAGAGAAGAGAAGTCAATGCCTAGCTTCACAGCTTCAAAGGACAGGCTGGCTCTCTTTGTTAGGGGTTAATGCAGCTGGTGACTTTAAGTTGAAGTCAGTGCTCATTTACCATTCCAAAAATCCTAGGGCCCTTGCAAATTATGTTAAATCTACTCTGCCTGTGTTCCATAAATTCAACAACAGAGCCTGGATGACAGCATATTTGTTCGTAGCGTGGTTTACAGAATGTTGAAGCCCTCTGTTGAGACCTACCGCTCAGAGAAACATCCCTGTCAATGTATTACTGCTCTAATGGAGGTGTACAAGGAGACCGATGTTGCTTTCATGCCTGCTAACACAATATACATTCTGCAGCCCATGGATCAAGGAGTAATTTTCAGTTTCAAGTCTGATTATTTAAGAAATACGTTTTATAAGGCTATGGCTGCCATAGATAGAGTCCTCTGATGAATGTGGGCAAAGTAAATTGAAAGCCTTAACCATTCTAGATGCCATTAAGAACATTCATGATTCATAGGCAGAGGGGCAAAATAGCAACATTAACAGGAGCTTGGAAGAGGTTGACTCCAATTCTCATGGATGACTTTGAGGAGTTAAGACTTCAGTGGAGGAAGTGACTGTAGATGTGGTGGAAATAGCAAGAGAACTAAAATGAGAAGTGTAGAGCCTGAAGATAAATGACTAATTTGCTCAGATCTCATGACAAAACTTCAATGGCTGAGAAAGAAAGTGGTTTCTTGAGATGGAATCTCCCCTGGTGAAGATACTGTGAAAACTGTGGAAATAACGACAAATGATTTAGAATATTACATACACTTGGTCGATAAAGCAGTGGCAGAGTTTGAGAGGATTGACTCCAATTTTTAAAGCAGTTCTACTGTGGGTAAAATGCTATCAAGCGGCACTGCATGCTGGAGCAATTTTTTGTGAAAGGAAGGGCCCATGATGTAGCAAATCTCTTTGTTGTCTTATTTTAAGTAATTGTCACAGCTACCCCAACCTTCAGCAACCCCCCACCCTGATCAGTCAACGACCGTTAACATGGAGGCGAGACCCTCCACCAGCGAAAAGATTATGACTCACTGAAGGCTCAGATAACCATTAGCATTTTTAAGCACTCACACATTTTAAAATCAAGGCCTGTACATTGTTTTCATAAACATAATGCTATTGCATACTTAATGGACTACAGTATAGTATAAACGGATCACTTATATGCACTGGGAAACCAAAAAATTTGTATGACTCACTCTGTTGCAATATTCACTTTATTGGGATAGTCTGAAATTGACCCCAGAATCTCTCTGGGGTATGCCTGTAAGTTTTGACAAATGTAGGCCCTCACATAACCAACACCAGTTGAGTTACAGGACATTTTTCTCACCCTGAAATTTCCTGCATACATCTTTCCAGTCAATCTCCATCTCCCTCATATGCAACTATTGTTCTGATTTTAATTATACATTAATTTCACTTATTCTTGAATGTTTTATAAATGGAATCACGTAGGTATGTACTCTTTTGTGTCTGGATTCTTTAGCTCAAGAAAAAATCTTAACGATTCATCCATATTGCAGTCTATAGAGGCAGTTCATTATTTTTGAGTGCTCTGTGTAATTTGTTGACAAATCTTTGGATGAGCTTATGAATCATTTTTCAGTTTTTGGCTATGACGAAAAAAGCTTGTGGATTCTGGTACAAGTCATTTTGGTTGACAAATGTTTTCGTTGCTCTTGAGTATACAATTAGGAGAAGGATTTTGGGGTCATGGATTAGGAGCATGTTCAATTTTTAAGACACAAATGCTTTTCTAAAATGATTGTACCATTTTACACTCTCATCAGCAATGTACAAGAGTTCCAGTTGCTCATTATTTTCACCAATATTTGGCGTTAATAGTCTTTTTAATTTTAGCCTCTTTGGTGGGCATAAACTCATATCCCATTGGGATTTTAATTTTTATCCACTGATGACTTTTAATATCAAGAAATTTTTCATGTGTTCATCGATCATTTGTATATCTTCTTTCTGAAGGACTATTATTCTTTTCCCCATTTGTATAGGGTTGTTTGACTTTGTCTTATGAATTTGCAGGATTTATATATATATATATATATATATATATATATATATATATATATATATA